>NW_022196896.1:116748633-116748966 GCF_008632895.1 Mastomys coucha
GAACTCAGAAATCTGCCTGCTTCTGCCTCCCAAGTGCTGGGATTAAAGGCAAGTGCCACCACTGCCCAGGAGTCATCTTTTAATTTTGATTTTTTTCTTCAATTAGCTTGTATGTGTGTGTATGTCTGTGCACCACAACATATGTGTGGAGGACAGAGAACAATATAAAGGAGTCAGTTCTCTCTTCTACCCTGTGGATCATGGGCATTAAGATCCATCATCAGGCATTGGTGGCAATCACCTTTATGTGCTGAGTCATCTCACTGGCCCCTTCTTTTTAAACATATCACATAAATTTGTTTGTTTGTTTTTTTCTTTCCCTGTTTTTTTTTT
>NW_022196896.1:116749026-116753072 GCF_008632895.1 Mastomys coucha
CTGGAAAAATAAAAGATACTGAAAAGGTTGGAAAGGTAGACTTACCTGGACGACCCTAGGGGACAGACACAGAGCAAGTTGATGGCTTGCTGATTTTCAGTTTCCCTTTCATGTTGTCATGTTTTAAATAGGGCTGGTGCGGCAGGCCAGCCTCTGACTGTGACTCTGTGACTGCGAGTGTGTCAAGAGATGCTGGGCAAGGTGTGAGGTTGGGGAGTTATGGAAGCACTAGTCAAAGTGCTAGAGGTCATGAGAGTCCACGCCCAGGCCTGTGTAGACCTAGAGTACTCAATGCAGTGTTTCACTGGCTCCTGAATAATTCTATGCTTCCTTCAGTATGCCATCCACTCACAGGGGACAAGCACCAAGGAGGAATCTATGGGTCAGGACAGGGGAGCAGAGTTTCTGTAGGGAAAGGAATAATGGGTGACCTTCACTGCATACCCCACTTGCTGTGAGGGAGGAAAGAAAGAAAGAAATGCTAGGTAGTGGTGGTGCATGCTTTTAATCCCAGCACTTGGAAGGCATAGGCAGGCGGATTTCTGAGTTTGAGGCCAGCCTGGTCTACAGAGTGAGTTCCAGGACAGCCAGGGCTACACAGAGAAACCCTGTCTCGAAAAAAAAAAACAAAAAAGAAAAAAATGAAAGGAAAGGAAGGAGGGAAAGAGGAAGGGAAAGAGAGAAAGAAAGAAAGAAAGAAAGAAAGAAAGAAAGAAAGAAAGAAAGAAAGAAAAGAGAGGGGGGAAGAAAGAGAGGGAGAGAGAGGGAGAGAGAGGGAGGGAGGGAGGGAGAGAGAGAGGGAGAGAAACTTGGCAGAAGTAGAAGTGTTAAAGCTCAGATGAAAAGGCATCCTGGCAGTCAGGAGCCAAGGAATGCCACAAAGTCACACCACACAACAAACCTCACACAAGAGATTCCCTGGGAGGGAACAACCCAGGAGGGTGGCTGCCTCTGCTCTGGGTGAGAAGCAGCAGAGAACTGAACAGAAGACAGGGTTTAGATAGGGTTTTGGGAGCGGGGGGTGGGCGAGCATTCCAGGGTGAGGATTGGTGGGATTTCAAGTCCTGAGCTTGGGCTTTTTATTAGCATGTAGTGTGGGGTCTGCATCTAGCCATTACACCGGGCTTTTTAGCATGTAGTGTGGGGTCTGCGTCTAGCCATTACACCGGGCTTTTTAGCATGTAGCGTGGGGTCTGGGTCTAGCCATTACACCTGGCTGTTGGAGGTGCTCAGGGGAGAAGCCTGGCCACTTGGACTTTGAGGGGCTTATAAGTCCCTCTGGGATCCTCTCCTGACCCTTCTGGGCCAGCCAACCTGCAGTAAAGCAATGTATGTTTTACTGTCTTGTGGATTCCCCCACGCTATCTTAATGTAAGTGCATTTAACCAGTAAAAAGTAATTCACAAAGTGCTGGTAATCGCAACCCCCCTGTGGCACCTGGACATGAAATCTAATGTTTTCCTTCATCTTTTCTCATTTAATTTCTATGATAACATTATGCAGTGAATATTGTTGCAGAAATTCAAGGGTCTACATCACACCCCAAGGACCCTAGAACACAATTTCAAAATGTATCCCATAGGGAAGCTTTTTCTGCAGGTGAAGCTCTTGGCGGGGTCCGTGCTGGCTTCTCTCTTCCCTGAGACCCAGCCTTTCTCCACCTTGGCTCTGTTTACAAGCTGGCGCATGCTTGGTCACTGAGGTAAATATCCCATACCCTGTAGAATGCTGAGCTATGTCCTGAACGTGTACCCTCAGATGCTACCGGATTGCACCCAAAATCGCTACTGCCACTTGGAACCAGTGCTGTAAACTGAATTTTAAAAACTGAGAGTGATAGTTGAAATTCTGTGCCAGAACCACTGTTATTTATTTATTTGTTTATTTTACAAATTATTTTGACTTATAGAAATAAAATAGGTTCAGGTCAGAGCAACCCACTGAAAAGCAGAAATAGGGCCAGGTGTGGCGGGAGGCAGAGGCAGGCGGATCTCTGTGAGCTTGAGGCCAGCCTGGTCTACAAAGTGAGTCCAGAACAGCCAGGGCTACACAGAGAAACAGCCTCAAATATATATATATATATATTAAATTAAAACAAAAAACAAAAACAAAACAAAACAAAACAAAACAAAAAAAAACGAATCCAATTCAGACTCTACTGAGATGGCGTTTTCTACTGCATCTCACTAATAGCTATAATGTCAACCAGAATTTCCTCTGGGCCTGGGGTGGTGGCTCTGTGTGTAAAGTGCCTGATGTACAAGCATGAGAACCCAAGTTTGATTCCCAGTACCCTCATAAGCTGGGCATAGTGGCCTGTGTGCCTATAACCCCAACACTAGGGACAGAGACAGGAGGATCCTGGAAGTTGGCCAGCCAGCCTAAATGATACGGCAAGTTCCAGGTTTAATAAGAGACCTCGTTTCAAAAATTAAGGAAGCAACCAATAAAAGATATGACATCAACCTCTGACCTCTACACATTGCCTGATGGGGGAGCGCACTGTTGAGTGTGTGCGCATACCTCACACACCCACACATACCACCATTTCATGGGTTTGTCTGTCTGTCTGTCTGTCTAAGAGTCTACTATTGATGTATATTTGGAGACAGGGTCTCATTGCATAACCCTGACTAGCCTAGAACTTGCAATGTAGACCAGGCTGGCTTCAGACCTCTGCCTCCCAAGTGACAGGATTAAAAGCATGCACCAACACACCTGGAGGTTGATATTTTTTATTAGTTTTCAAATATGGAATTCTCCCCTCTAGCTCTGGATTCACTACCCTCACCCAGGCCCAGCAGAGGTCAGCAAACCCTGCCTTCCAAGAGTAGCTCCTATGTCCAACCCTAATGTACACAAGGCCTGCCTCCCCAGGTCACAAGGCCTGCCTCCCCAGGTCAGGTGAGATGGGTTCTCTCCTGTGCCCAGCTGCCAGCGTGGTGAACCAGGGAGAAGCCATCTCTGTTTTACTACTCTGACCTGTTTGAAATTTTCTTAACCTGCCATGGTGTGGAAGTTGGCAGCTTCTAAGAACATGGGTTCACCCACCTCAGTTTTGCTAAATATTTTTGTAACATATTTCCATGTCTAAAACTTCATATTGCCCCCACACACTTTTTTTTTTTTTGAAAACCTGGATCTAATGTCATTCCAATGCCATAAAAATGTATTGTTCCTCCCCTCACAGACCTTTTGGGTAATGTGGGATGACTGTGACAAAAGAAACTAGCTTTGTTTCCCCACATGTGAGAATAGCCTGGAAAGTTGCCACAAGAGTCAGCATAGCCAGAATTTAGCAATGAAGCATAGGAATGGGTTGGTGTCTTAATTCCTGGGAGCTCTGGGGGCAGAAGCCCCTACTTTAACTGGAAAGCTACAGTGTTCCTTGGGGACTCCTAGAATCCTCATCAATTTAGAACCGAAGCTCTGCAGCCAGTCCCTCAACACCCAGAGGAAGCTCCACTCCTGGACGCTCTGACACGCCCAGGATCAGAGGTGAGGAGGACCCAACATCTGTCCCAACATCAGGAGTAACTGGGACCAGTGGGACCAGGCACAGAGGAACTCCACCAGCCCAGTGCCTCTGGTTCCTTCCGGTCTCTCTGGGCTGGTGCCCTAGGCAGACCTTGGGCACAAGCTCCGCAGCCAGTCCCACAACACCCAGAGGAAGCTCCACTCCCAGGTGCTCTAACAAGCCCAGGATCACAGAATCACAGAATCACAGGATCACAGAGACAGCTTGACTCTGAGGAGTTCTGATACAACCAGGATCACAGGAAGGACAGGCTCCAGTCAGATTTAGCAAGGGCAGGTAGCACTTGAGATAACCAGATGGCAGGGGGCAAGCATACGAAAATAAACAACACAAACCAAGGTTACTTGGCATCATCAGAACCCAATTCTTCCACCATAGCAAGTCCTGGACACACCATTACACCAGAAAAGCAAGATACAGATATAAAATCACTTCTCATGGATACAGGACTTTAAGAAAGTCATAAATAGCACCCTCAAAGAAATACAGGAGAACACAGGTAAAGAGC
>NW_022196896.1:116753772-116754100 GCF_008632895.1 Mastomys coucha
CAGCTTATATATTTCAAAAGTATTTATATACCCAAAAGAAACATAGACGATTAACTATGGAGGTGGCTAGTAAGAGAACAACAAAGAGTGAGACTGGCTGCTTTGCTTGACATTTGTAACTCTTGTATCAAGTTTGAAGAAGAGGACTTTATAAGTTACTCTTTCTCTGAAATGAATGCTTTTCCAAATTATCACAGTTAATGAACCAAATTCTTACCCTCACCTAATGTCTATGCCACCTCCAAGCAGAACCATTGTTCTTGAAACAGTTGGTGAATGACTTTATGGATAGACCATCTTATTATATACACCATTTCTTAAATGAATG
>NW_022196896.1:116754605-116757291 GCF_008632895.1 Mastomys coucha
GTTAACAAATTCAGATAAATTGAAATCATGTAACTTTTCTCTTCATAATGCAATAAAAGTTAAAAAATGGGAATGGGTGCTCACGTGAGTCCTGATAGTAGGAACTCACTAGAAGTTATAGTTACAACAGGGAGGATGAACAAGAACTAAGCAAGTTGAACAGATCTGCGGAGCACACTGAAGCTGATCTCGGAGAAGGGAGTGCTTCCTGGGGCACCACTGAGGATGCCCATTCAGGAAGGAGCATCCTAGGGGATCACTGAGGATACCCATTCAGGGAGGAGCATCCTGGGGGAGCACTAAGGATGCCCATTCAGGGAGGAGCATCCTGGGGGAGCACTAAGGATACCCATTCAGGGAGGAGCATCCTGGGGGATCACTGAGGATAACTATTCAGGGAGGAGCTCCTGGGGGAGCACTAAGGATACCCGTTCAGGGAGGAGCATCCTGGGGGAGCACTAAGGGTACCCATTCAGGGAGGAGCATCCTGGGGGAGCACTAAGGATACCCATTCAGGGAGGAGCATCCTGGGGGAACACTAAGGATGCCCATTCAGGGAGGAGGTTATTAGTAGCACTGACTCTTGCAAGCAGCAGAGGCCTGTGTGTTCACTACAATGTGTGTGAAGGTACCGGAGGACAACCTCGTGTGCCATCCCTCAGGAATACTAACCACCTTTCCCTTGAGACATGATCTCTTACTGGCTGGAGCTCACCATATAGATTGGGCTGGTTCGTTATCAAGCCCAGGGATCCACTTGTTTGCACACACACATACAGCACTGGAATTACAAAGACGTGCCACAAAATCTGGCTTTTTTACATAAGTTCTAGGGAAAAAATTCACATACTCATGCTTGCAAAGCAAGCACTTTACCGAGTTGGTGAACAGTCTACAATCCCTAACTGTGATTTTTAAAAAATACAGTTGATAAATACTACTATCCAGGACATAGATATAAGGGTTCACTTACACACTGCTGATGGAAATATACTCAGTCACTATTGATGCCAGTGTGGAGGGTACTCAAAAAACTAAACAGATCTTCCACATGATCCAGCTTTAGCCTTCCTGGGTATTTCCCTGAAGGACTCTATATCAATACATCACAGAGACAAGTGGACATCTCTTGGGGGCTGGCCTGGGTATGCTTACTGTGTGTTCAGATGCAAATTTCTGTGCCCCATGATCTGATTTCTATACCCAGACATCTGTCTTCAGTCTGGATGTTGGCATGGTCAAGCATCTCTGATCGCAATGTTATTTAAAAATTGTTTTCTATCATCTTTGATTGGCCAATGACTGGGCAGCAAGATAGGAAGGCTGGACTTCTCATCCCAGCTAGTGGTGCTGGGAGGTGGAGGGGGAGAGGAGTAGAGAAGGACCATGAGGAGAAAAGGTGTGAGACTATATAGTGGTACCAGGAGGATGTGCCATGAGGTTCTAATGAGAGAGTCACCATGACGACACACATGGAACAGAGCAAACCAGGGCAAGACTCAAAGTGAAGGTAAAGGACCACATGGCTGGGAAATAGCTTAGAGGGTTAGAATAGCTCAGAGCCTACCCAGCAAAATAAAAATATAAGGTCTCTGCATCTTTATACAAGAGCAAAACAGACTAAAGAGGTCATAGAAGTGCCTCGAGGTTAATTAGGAGCAAAAGGGGTTAAGAAACCCCCCCCAAAGAATTACAGATACAGATATCACTGTTTACTGCAGCAGAGTCACACAACCAACTTATGTGTCCAGCGACAGAGGAGTAGCTGAGGAGCGGTGTGCTCAACGGGAGTCTCTCCCCTTAAGAAGAGCAGGGTCACATCATCTCAAGGATAATGGATGCAATGGAGAGAAGTCAATCAAGCCAATCTTGGAAAAACAAATACTATATGCTTTCTCTCACTCCTGGAATTTATAAAGATGTGTAAAATCATGTATGTATATGTGACATCAAAGTAGAAGTCAAACTGCCATGCGGGACAAGGGGAACAAGGGGACTAACAGGAGGGGAGGGTACATATGCAAATATATACATACATACTTACACAATCATTTGGTTTTTTTTTTATTAGATAACATGTCATACGATATCTTCTTTCCCAGTTTCCCCTCCGGAAAAAAAAAATTTAAGAAAAATCAAAAACAAACCCCTGTTCCCTCCTCCCTCCTTCTGCTTGCCACTCCACCCTCTCCCACTTCCTGGCCCTGGCATTCCCCTACATTGGGGCATAGAACTTTCACAGGGCCAAGGGCCTTTCCTCCCATTGATGACCAACTTGGCCATCCTCTCCTATACATATGCTGCTGGAGCTATTAGTTCCACCATGTGTACTCTTTTTTTGGTGGTTTAGTCCCTGGGAGCTCTGAGGGTACTAGTTAGTCATATTGTTGTTCGTCCTAAGGGGCTGCAAACCCTTCAGCTCCTTGGGTCCTTTCACTAGCTCCTTCATTGGGGACCCTGTGCTCAGTCCAATGGATGGCTGTGAGACTCTACTTCTGTATTAGTCTGGTACTGTCAGAGCCTCTCAGAAGACAGCTATATCAAGCTGGATTGTCCTCCCTTCAGTCTCTGCTCCATAGTTTGTCTCTGCAACTCCTTCCATGGGTACTTTGTTCCCACTTTTAAGAAGGAATGAAGTATCCACATTTTGGTCTTCCTTCTTCTTGAGTTTCTTGTGGTTTGTGGA
>NW_022196896.1:116758887-116792711 GCF_008632895.1 Mastomys coucha
TTTGTTATTTCATTAATTTGAAAATTGCTCTTTCTAAGTCTGGGAAGAATTGGGTTGGAATTTTGATGGGGATTGCATTGAATCTGTAGATTGCTTTCGGCAAGATGGCAATTTTTACTATATTAATCCTGCCAATCCACAAGCATGGGAGATCCTTCCATCTTCTGAGATCTTCTTCAATTTCCTCCTTCAGAAATTCTTGTCAAACAGATCTTTTACTTGCTTAGTTAGAGTCACACCAAGGTATTTTATATTATTTGTAACTATTGTGAAGAATGTTGTTTCCCTAATTTCTTTCTTAGCCTGTTTATCCTTTGTGTAAAAGGCCACTGAGTTGCTTGAGTTAATTTTATATCCAGCTACTTTGCTGAAGTTGTTTATCAGGTTTAGGAACTCTCTGGTGAAATTTTTGGGGTCACTTAAGTATACAATCATATCATCAGCAAGTAGTGATAATTTGACACCTTCCTTTCCAATTTGTATCCCTTTGATCTTCTTTTGTTCTTAATTGCTCTGGCTAGGACTTCAAGTACAATATTGAATAAGTAGGGAGAGAGAGGGCAGCCTTGTCTAGTCCCTGATTTTAGTGGGATTGCTTCAAGTTTCTCTCCATTTAGTTTGATGTTGGCTACTGGTTTTCTGTATATTGCTTTTACCATGTTTAAGAATGGGCCTTGAATTCCTGATCTTTCCAAGACTTTTATCATGAAGGGATGTTGGATTTTGTCAAATGCTTTCTCAGCATCCAATGAGATGATCATAGGGTTTTTTTCTTTGAGTTTGTTTATATAGTGAATTACATTGATGGATTTCCATATATTGAAACATCCCTGCATCCCTGGGATGAAGCCTACTTGATCATGGTGGATGATCGTTTTGTTGTGTTCTTGGATTCTGTTTGCAAGAATTTTATTGAGTATATTTGCATCAATATTCATAAGGGAAATTGGTCTGAAGTTTTCTTTCTTTGTTAGGTCTTTGTGTGGTTTAGGTATAAGTGTAATTGTGGCTTCATAGATCAAATTGAGTAGAGTACCTTCTATTTCTATTTTGTGGAATAGTTTGAGGAGTATTGGTATTAGGTCTTCTTTGAAGGTCTCATAAAACTCTGCACTAAACCCCTCTGGTCATGGCTTTTTTTTTGGGGGGGGGAGACTATTAATGACTGTTTTTATTTCACTAGCAGATATGGGACTGTTTAGATTATTGATCTGGTCTTGATTTAACTTTGGTACCTGGTATCTGTCTAGAAAATTGTCCATTTCATCCAGGTCTTCCAGTTTTGTTGAGTATAGGCTTTTGTAGTGGGATCTCATGATCTTTTGGATTTCCTCAGTGTCTGTTGTTATATCTCCCTTTTCATTTCTGATCTTGTTAATTAGGATACTGTCTCTGTGCCCTCTAGTTAGTTTGGCTAAGTATTTATTTATTTTATTGATTTTTCTCAAAGAACCAGTTCCTGGTTTGGTTGATTCTTTGTATAGTTCTTTTTGTTTCTATTTAGTTGATATCAGCCCTGAGTTTGATTATTTCCTGCCTTTGACCCCTTTTGGGTGAATTTGCTTCGTTTTGTTCTAGCAATTTCAGATGTGCTGTCAAATTGCTGGTATGCACTCTCCAGTTTCTTTTGGAAGGCACTTAAAGCTATGGGTTTTCCTCTTAGGACTGTTTTCGTTGTGTCCCATAAGTTTGGGTATGTTGTGGCTTCATTTTCATTAAACTCTAGAAAGTCTTTAATTTCTTTCTTTATTTCTTCCTTGACCAAGTTATCATTGAGTAGTGTTGTTAAGCTTCCACGTATATGTGGGCATTCTATTGTTTATGTTGTTATTGAGGAGCAGCCTTAGTCCATGGTGATCTGATAGAGAGCATGGAATTATTTCAATCTTCTTGTATCTGTTGAGGCCTGATTTGTGACCAATTATATGGTCAATTATGGGGTGCTGAGAAGAAGGTATATCCTTTTGTTTTAGGATAAAAAGTTCTATAGATATCTGTTAAATCCATATGTTTTATAACTTCTGTTAGTCTCACTGTGTCTTTGTTTTGTTTCTGTTTCCATGATCTGTCCATTACAGAGAGTGGGGTGTTAAAATCTCCCACTATTATTGTGTGTGGTGCAATGTGTGCTTTGAACTTTAGTAAAGTTTCTTTTATGAATATAGATGCCCTTGCATTTGGAGCATAAAGGTTCCAAATTAAGAGTTCATCTTGGTAGATCATACCTTTGATGAATATGAAGTGTCCCTCCTTATCTTTTTTGATCACTTTAGGGTGAAAGTCGATTTTATTCAATATTAGAATGGCTACTCCAGATTTTTTCTTGGAACCATTGGCTTGGAAAAATTGTTTTCCAGCGTTTTATTTTGAGGTAGTGTCTGTCTTTGTCACTTAGGTGGGTTTCCTGTATGCAACAAAATGTTGGGTCCTGTTTACGTACACAATCTGATAGTCTATGTCTTTTTATTGGGGAATTGAGTCCATTGATATTAATAGATATTAAGGAAAAGTAATTGTTGTTTCCTGTTATTTTTGTTGTTACAGTTAGAATTCCGTTCATGTGGCTATCTTCTTTTAGTTTTGTTGGAAGATTACTTTTTTGCTTTTTCAGGGATGTAGTTCCCCTCCTTGTATTGAAGTTTTCCATTAATTACCCTTTGAAGGGCTGGATTTGTGGATATATATTGTGTAAATTTGGTTTTGTCATGGAATACTTTGGTTTCTCCATCTATGGTAATTGAGAGTTTTGCTGGGTATAATAGCCTGGGCTGGCATTTGTGTTCTCTTAGGGTCTATATGACATCAACCCAGGATCTTCTGGCTTTCATAGTCTCTGGTGAGAAGCCTGGTGTAATTCTGATAGGTCTGCCTTTATATATTACTTGACCTTTTTCCCTCGCTGCTTTTATTATTCTTTCTTTGTTTTGTGCATTTGGTGTTTTGACTATTATGTGGCAGGAAGTTACACAACCATTTGTGATGGGAAAAGTCAACATACATTGCCATATGAATTCTCATCATCATTTAAATTGACCAGGTATAAACATCTTGACACTTCAAATTTAGTTCATTCATATCTAATGTGACAGCAAAAAATGCTTTTTTTTTTTGGCTTTAATTATCAAATATTTGTCAAGCATGTCTTTGCTTCAAGGAAATCTTGACCTGAGCTAACCAACAGTAATCCTCAGTACAACTCTATCACTCAATGACGAGCATGAGCCCAGAGTGCATGCACAGCCACCACTTCTATTCTCTATCTCAGTCATCTCATAAACAGGTCATTCACAGCATCTCTGTGTGCTTTCTAAATAACTGTGTCCATGGATCCTTCCTATGGAGAGTTCTTCAGAAAGCGAAGCACAGATATTTAAAATACATAGTGAAGGGACTCTGGCCAGCCCGAGCAGACAAACATGGCTATGGTAGGCCTTGCCCTTCTCCCCTACCCCCTCTGCCTCGCTAAAAACCATTAGATGACATTCCTAACGCTAGTCACCAAGGTCTCCCTTATTTGGCCACTTCTTCCTGACACTGACTACCAAGGTCTACCTATCAAAGCATTGAAATCCACCAATCAAAAGACCCCCTTTGGCTCACCGAATTAACATGCCCAATTAAAATTAAACACCTGATCCTAACTCAGGATTTCCCTTTTTGTTTTATAAACTGCCATTTGCCTATGGACCATGCTTATCTCCTCTCTATCTCCAGGACAAATACCCCTCCTCCTCTCCCTTGTTCCCTTCCCCTCCTCCCGTATCCTCCATGTCCTGTCTTTGTTTCTTATTCCCTGTCCTTGGTGCTGAGAACTTGGTCTTGGTAGGCCTGAGCTAATATGGTCAAGTCCTTTCACATTATATGGTGAAATGAAGTAGTCAAGAAACACCAGTTTCTCCTTTTGTAGGGTGGTTGGGGAGGAGTGTAGGGAGGACTCGAGACAGGTTTCTTGTGTATGTAGCCTTGGTACAGTTTTGAGGTAGGCCCAGGTTTCTGTCCTTATTGAAAGGGCCTGCATTACTCTTTGGTAATTAAGTATATGTTCAATCAAGTAAAGTCATCTCTAATGCTATAAAGTTGTTAGTCCTCCTGGATCGTCTAATTTTGTGCAAGCTTAAATTATCTACCATGTCTGTACCAAGAACACAGACAAAATATAGATGTGGGAGGGGCTAGAGATGGCTCAGTGGTTAAGGGTACATAGAGGACTCCAGTCAGGATCCCAGGACCAAGGTCAGGGCTCATAACCACCTACAACTCCAACTTCAGGACTTCCATTCCCTTTTCTGGCCCCTAAAGACACTGCACTCAACATGTACCTACCCGCAGAGAAACATACATATATGTGTAATAACAAATAAAAAGCGTTTTTTCTAATATATATATATATATATATATATATATATATATATATATATGGAAAATTTAAAATCTCAGCAATCAACTAATCTTTTAATGGAATCGTATAAAAATCAAAATTAATGCAAAAAAGAATCCATGATACCAAACTAAATAAAAACAAGATCAGAAACGGCTTTCTCCGTGGAGCCGTTTACAGCCTGATCAAAAAGGAAGAGAGAAGTAAAAAAAAAAAAAAAAAAAAAAAAAAAAAAAAAAAAAAAAAAGATACTGGTTTCGATAATTTTCTCATCCTGAGTCTTTTTCTGTTACTTTATTATTACTTTTTTTAATGATTGTGCTGAAATATTCTCTTGCTTTCTGAATTTATGTTGTACGCCCCTACATTTTGTCCCAGAAGCAAGTGCCCCACTCTAGACCCCCTCATCCCGCAAAGAGGGACCCAGGACGCAGCTAAGCGCAGGCCACAGGGTTCCACATCTAGGGCACACAGCTCTACAAACCACAGGAACACACCAGCACAGTGCCTTCCAAGTCTCGCGAGAAGATATTCCCAGCGTCCAATCCAAGCCCGCGCGCAGCTCCTTCCCGCGCTTTCAAGCCCCACCCGGCCAATCGTGGTGCCAGTCTGTTTGCAGAGGCCAATAGGAGCTCTCCTCAAGCAGTGGGCCGGCCACCGGCAACCGTTACCCGACAAGCCCCAGGACGCTACTCGTTGGAAAGTAGAGGAGGCGGCAGCGGCGAGAGCAGCCTGGAGGAGAGCTTCGAAGGCGGGGGCACAGGCAACGCCTATGGTGAGCTCGGGATGGAGGCGCGACACCTCGCACTGTGGGCAGCGGGGGCGGTGGGAGCTTGTTCCGGCCTGTGCTGCCCTGCAGCAAAGCGCTGGCTCCGTTACACTTGTGATCCCGCCACCACGGTAGAAGTTCGTTCTTGTAACGGTTCCCTTGTTTTTAAGACAGGCTTAGGTAGCCCTCCGGCTGGCCTGGAAGTCACCTTATGACTTATAGTCGACACACCTATTGGTGCGATGCTGGGGATGGAACCCAGGGTTCCTGCATGCTAGGCAAGGGCTCTGCCACTGAACCAGCTCCCCAGGCTCCCCACAAGTACAGAGACAGTGACTAGAGTGACAAAAGGGCACAAATTTCCCACACGTATTGTGTTGTCACTGAGGTCCAATGTTCTGGAAATCAACAAAGGTTAGACTTCGGCGTCTGCACACACATGGTACACATACACACGTACAGGCGCACATCAGTACATGTATCTGATTTTTAAAAAGTATGCTAGTTCTGGTTAAAAACATGCTGGTAAGTCTTCCCTTTCCCCTCCACCCACATCGTAAGATTAAATTCTGTTTTTGTTTGTTTGTTTGTTTGTTTGTTATTTTTTTGGGTTTTTTCCTATTTATTGTAAGAATCCATCAGCACAATCCACACCTGTCATTTCCTTTGAGGGGAAGTTTGTAAATACAGATTTCATTTCCTTAGGAGCTAAGAGACCATTGAAGTGTTGTCGGATTTGTTAGAGAAAATGTTATTTATAATCCTCTTTTACCGCTTTAATATTCCCAATAGGTTAGTGGTTTATGTTTTCTTAGATTAAGTCTTGTAAAGAGTATCGATTCCATTTGTTTTTACGAAACAGCTTTTGACATTGTGCCTATTCATCTAATTCTGCCTTGTTTGTGTTTTATAATTTCTGTCCTACCTTATTCTTTGGACTTGCTTTTTCTAGATTTTTAAATATTTTTATATGTGCTGTGTATGTATGCATAATACGTGTATGATTGCCTTCAGAGAACAGAAAAGGCTATAGGTACTAGAGCTGGCATTGGGATTCAAACTTGCATCCTCAGAGCAGTGAGTGCTCCTAACCACTGAGCCGTCTCTCCAGTACATGCCTTTTCTAGTGTCTTCAGAACCTTCAGGCATTTCTTGTAAATCTTTTATAATGAGAGGATTTAATACTTTTTCTATTGATGATATATGTGCTGGCTCTTGAACCCAGGTTCGATGCATGAGGTGTTAGGCAAGCATTCAGCTTGCCACTAACTGACATTGCCTAAAGCTGTACATTTTTCTAATTACTATTTTAGATACATACTACATACTAAATTTCAAAATATTTTCTGATTTCCATTGTGACTTATTTCACTCAGGGACTTTTATGAATGGGTTGCTTCATTTCCAAATTTTAAGGAACTAACATCTTTTATTGTTTTGGTTTTTGTTGTTTATTTTTGGGTGGACAGGATCTTAGGATGTTGCTCTGATTGACCTCGAGTTCATTCTGAGATTCAGGCTGGCCTCCGATTCATTGAGATCTCCCTCCCAAGTGTAGATACTAAAGGCATTCACTACACATCCAAGAATATAAACATATTAAGGCTTACTGCCTTGCCATAAAAAAAAAAAAAATCTAGGTAAATTGTGTGAAAATAATGCTTTATAATACAATACAGTGGGCAGTTTTAGGATTGTGGTTTCTGAGGAAGGCAGTGTCTGAACCCCGATAGCCAGGCTTCCTTCTTAGAAGCATGCTGCAGACCATGAAGTAAGGATAGAGATTTTAAATAGAAAGATCTTTGAATTGAAGTGGAGCTTGGACTTTAGAAAGACTGAGTTGGCTAGAAATTTCAGGGCTGTAAGTATACACTTTTACCAAACTGGGGACTGACCCTAGGGTCTAATAGAGCCTAGGCAAGTGCCATAACGTTGAGTATCCCAGCTCCTTTTTTATATTTATATTGAAACAGAGTCTAACTAAATTGTCTGTCTCCTCCTAAGTAGTTGTAGCAACACATTCAGATGCACATGGATTGCTAGATTCCTGACACTACTGCTGGAGGATTCCTGTGACATTTATGAGTTCCAAGTCCATTGCAGTCAGTGAAAATGGCAGGGCAGTTCCCATCTGTTGTACAGTGTGTCTGCTGACAACATCAGCATAGATAAAGTCAGCTCCCAGGTCACCTGCGCAGTGACCACCTGAAGTTCTGCACACCAGTTGCCAATGTCCACCTGGTATCACCCACTTAGGTTCACTGCAGTGGCTTTCCTGCTCTTGGGAAAGGCAGGGGTGGAGGTTCCCTCTTTGGATCAATAGTGGCCATGCAGCCAATAAGACAACTTGTTAGGAAGCGACAGCCTACTCAACTGTTTGTCCTCCCTCATGAGCTACCAGGAGCTCTCGGAGCCAAACTCTAGACTCCATGGAAACCATATCCTTCCAAGAAAGTATGGCTAGCTAATAGCCAATAGAAAGTACCAAGTCCAGGGCTCTGCTCTGTCACTGCAGTCTGGTGCTCTATGCTCTGCCTTCTTACGCCACCATCCCATAAACAGTCATGGATCAGGGAATACAGTTTGTTCATCCAGGTTGACAGTTTGTAAAAGACTCAATTTGACTTGTTACAAGATGCAGCAACCCTGATAGGAAAGAATCCTAGAAGGTAGCCATGGCCACGGCAATAGGGTTTGCTATCATGGGACTCATTTGCTCCCTTGTGAAACTGACCCACATCTCTATAAGTAACATTATTATGGCTGGGTCCTTTCTCCCCATGAAGAAAAAAAAAAAGCCAATAATATCCTTAGTGTTTTTCTTTCTTTTTTAAGATGTTTTCTATTTCTAAATTAAAATGATTTTTAAAAGTATCAAGTTCAAGTCTCAGGTTGGGAACAAGACTGAGTATTGCCAGAGCAACCACACGCTGGGACAGAAGTTGTACTAGACTCCCATTTATCTAAGCACAGCTCATCTTTGTCAAAGTTGAAGCTCCATTTGTCATCCCCTCAGCTCATTTTCTGTCAACTTGGCATAAGCTAGAGTCACTGGAGAGGAGGGAGCCTCATTCAAGAAAATGCCTTCATAAGATTGGGCTGTAGGCAGGTCTGTGGGTCGTTTTCTTAGTGATTGATGTGGGAGGACTGAGCCCATTGTGGTGCCATCCCTGGGCAGGTGGTCCTGGATTCTTTAAGAAAGCATGCTGAGCAAGCCAGTAAGCAGCATCCTCCTTGGCTTGTAGAGACATGAGCTATGCCTCCAGATTCCTGCCCTATTTGAGTTCCTGTCCTAACTTCCTTTCATGATGAACACTAATATGGAAATATAAGCCAAATAAACTCTTTCCTCTCTGAATTGCTTTGGTTATGATTTTTCATCATAACTATAATGTGGTGTATATGTGATGACAGCTATAGTAACCCTATGACAACCATGTCCCCAGGCTCAATACCCTTGTTAGCAGCCCAGCCACACCACAGGCTAAGCATGCAACATTGCTATATACAGTGTGGGGAGAACTTGTCCTCCAATGCCCTTCTGAATCACAAGTAGACATAAACTAAAGAGAAACTTTTGTTTTCTAGCAAATAGGTGAGCTTTTAGTCTATAAAAAACACAGGGCCAACAGAAGCATTCCTTCCCATGAGAAAATTAGCCATATAGGATTCAGTGGCTCTGTTGGGTACTCATGAAAGGAGTCCCCAAGGTGTTTCTCAAGGAAATCTCGCTAGTTTCAGTGAGTACAGACCCTGCAGTACACCAAAATGCCACAGCAGCATGGCCATGAAGGCCATGAATTCTCAGTGATCCAGAGCTACAGCATTTCCCAGCCTCCTGTCTCTCTTGGGCCACTCCATGGTGAACCAGACCTTTCTCTCCAGAGTGGACAGCTCACAGTCAGTATCAGGGGCAACTTGAACTGACATTTTTGCCAGTTCCTATATTCTCTGAAAGAAAGGGGATTGTGGAAAGAGAGATACAGTTAGTGTGAGCTCTCTAGAATCAGTTTTGGTTGTGTGTATGGTAGGGGGTGCAGTCTAAGTGTGGAGGAGAGACAGACCAACAGAGAGGGACAATAAATATACATACATACTAGAGCACATGTGAAGGTGAGAGGACAACTTGATGGAGTTGGCTCTCGCATCTTTATGTAATTGGTGTAAAGATCTGTGGCTCTTAACTCAGGCTGTCAGGCTGGCATGGCTGCTACATTAGTAGCTGAGCCATTCTACTTGCCCTTTGTGTGTGCGGGGGTTAATTGGTTTGGGTTTTTTTGTTGTTGGGTTGGATTGGTTTGGTTTGGTTTGGTTTGATTTGATTTGGTTTTTGAGACAGGTTTCTCTTTGTAACCCTGACTGTCTTGGAACTCACTCTGTAGACCAGGCTAGTCTCAAATTTAGAGATCTGGCTGCCTCTACCTCCCTAGTGCTGGGATTAAAGGTGTGAACTGCTGTCATTGCCCAGCTACTTTTTAGTTTTTTAGACCCATCTTCATCTCCTCCTGTTTTCTTTTTTCTTCATGATATGCAAATGAAGTTTGCAGTAGGCCAAAGCCTTAAGCTGGCCTACAGTTATCTCAATAAATATCCTACCTATGCTGCTTTGGATTTAAAAAAAAAAAAAAGAAAAGAAAAAAAAGAAAATGAAAAATCAGCTAAACATATCAAACAAGACAGAACTTTTTTTTTTTTTTTTTAATTTTGGAAAGGAGGGGATCTAGGGAATTAGCTTTGTCACTTGCAGCAAACCCTACAAAGAAGCTGTGTACAGTCTGTGTGAGTAGCCAGGGATGCTGGTGGGTGCTGGGGTTCTGAATATAGATCCTCAGGCTTGCAGCATGCATGTTATTCTCCTCAGCTCCTGGTTGGGTCTTTATAGCTCTACAGATTGCTAAGGAAACAATTTTTATGCATATTTGGCAACAGACTCAAATTAGTCTTTACCGACATTTTGATGATGTCACTGTGGTAGTTGACTAAGAATGGCCCTCATCAGCTCATTTGACACTTAGTCACCAGGGGATAGAACTCTTTGGCAAGATTATAAGAGGTATGGCCTCCCAGATGTAGTCACTCATGGTACGCTTTGAAGTTTCAAATGCCCATGCTAGACCCAGACCTTTTCTCTTCCTGCTGCCTATGGACTCTCAGCTGCTTCTCCAGTACCGTGTCTGCCTGCATGCTGCCATGCTTTCCTCCATGATGATAATGGACTAAGCCTCTGAAATTATAAGCCAGCCCTGATTACATGTTTCCTTTTATAAGGGTCACCTTAGTCATGGTGTCTCTTCACAGCAATAAAACAATGGCTAAGATACCTGACCTTATATTTCATGTACTATAGAAATTTGAAAGAATGTCAATGCCTTGCTTGCATTTTTTATATAGCTATAAATTCATACTTTTAAATCAGTTATTTAAAAAGGCTAGAGATGTAGCTTAGTTAATAGTGTTTATGCAAAGCCCTGGATTTAATCCACAGTACCATATAAGTCAGATATGCCTATAGTTTTAGTACTTGACAGCTAGGAGACAGTGGGTCAAAGAGCCAAGGTCATCCTTCTCTGCATAGTGAACTAGAGCCAGTTTGGGGTACATAAAGCTCTGTCCAAATAAATACATAAATAAATAAATAAATAAATGTTTCTCAGTGTTTTAATGTTTATAGACTATTAGAATCTTTGATTATAACTGCTACTTTGCTTATTTTTAAGTTTTGTAACTCCGTGCCAAGTATACTAATAGCTCAATGTTATACCTTTCCTAGAACGTACATCTTTGAACTATGCAGGCCACTGCAGCAATAGAAACAGATTCTGATAAAAACTACCACAAAAATGGAGGACACTTCCAACATGGTAAGGATGCACACCTGTTGATGAAGGGTGCATGTTGTAAACAAAGGTTTCCTTCAGGGTGGCTCTTATAAAGCCTTGAGGAGCAAGCTGGGACAATTCAGCATATTTTTAACTTTGCTAATTCCCTCATGAGTTTTTGGTAGCTGTGGGCAAATTGCTTTTATTATGTAGTGGGAAGGGCAAAAGAGACAAACCTTGTAAGTCAGTGGAAGACCAATTTGTCTGATCTTAAAATTATAATATGATAAGATGATATAAAAAGTTTAAAATGAACAATACATTAACTCACTTATATCATAAGCAAAACAAATGCTAGTGTCCCCGATGTGTAACAGCAACTCCTGTGTAATGTATATTTATTGCAGCTTGCTGAGCATTTACATGTAGAATTTTTTATTTATTTATTTTATGTGTGTTAAGTGCTCTTTGCATGTATACCTACATGCCACAAGAGGGCATCAGAACTTTAGTATAGATGGTTGTAAGCCACCATGTGGTTGCTGGGAATTGAACTCAGGACCTCTGGAAGAGCAGCCAGTACTCTCAACCTCTGAGCTGTTTCTCCAGCCCCATGTAGAATTTCTTATAACTTCAGATTCCCATTGCCTACTCTGAACTCTGGCTTCTCCTCCCCCTTCTTACTTTCCCACTCCTACTTTGCACCTGTTCTTCATGGTACTCCCCCTCTTTAGTGATAAGTATTCCAGTTCAGATGCAGTGCCCAATAAGTCTCAGAGTGGTACTTAAGCAGGTAGTGGACAATCAGTGGGTCATGAAATAAAGTGAGCTAAGTGTGCTTTTTAGCAAAATGAAGAAGAAAATTACAAGATTTGTTGGAATAAGAGTAGTTACTATCCTAGAAGAGTTTTATGTCACTTCTGCACACAAGGTGTCTGTTACTGAGTTCCCTCTAGCCTTACCTCTGAGCTCTTGGTCTATTACATGCCATCACTTCCCATACTTCCTGCTCACAAGGAGTCTCTACAACTCAATCTCAACCACATGACCACTACCCTTTGAAGGGGTTTGCCCTGGTTTTCCCTTCCCTTAGGATAAGAGCCCGATGTCTTAGCACCTTATAAAAGGCCTTACCAGTTCCATAGACTCCACTCAGACAGCTCTTGTATGCCTTGCAGGCTGGATTCTTAGGTCCTGCAAGGGCTGATGCATTCACACAGCCAGCTACACCACTGGGGTTTTCCCCAAACTCTGCCCCTCCTTTCTTCTCAGATTCACCAGTTCCATTAGCACAAAGGTCAATGCTTCTCTTTGAACTGTGGTTGGTTTTTCTGTGCTTATCTCTGACCCTTAGGAAAACTGTAAGTTGCAAGTATAGCCCAGTATCCTCTTGCCTTCATTTATACACCATGTACAACTGACACCAGTAGGTAGCCCATAATTTATTAAATGATACTATTTTTTTTTAAAGTTTATTAGGCATATCCACAAGTAAAGTGGCTGTCCTATAAAGAGAAGACCTCTCACCATTGAAAGTCTTCAGGAAGAATCTTTACACAGTGTCATCTTGAATAGTTATAACAAAACACCATCAATTAAGTGGATAGTTATAACAAACACCATCAATTAAGTGGATAGTTATAACAAACACCATCAATTAAGTGGCTTGGACAACTGCAGATTATTTTCTCATAATTCTGGGCCCAGAAGTTGAGGTTCAGATGCCAGGATGGTCAGATCCTCCTAAGGAATCACTTTCTAGATGGTAAATAGTGTGTCTTAACATGGTGTGGGACTTAACAGCAAAAGAGAAGCACTCTGTTGCATTTTGAGGAGTAGTCCTATCCTGAGGGCTCGCCCTCATGGCCTTGCCTAATCCTAAGTATCTCTAATGGCCCACCTTTAATAATCATCACAGTGGGGCTAGGGCTGTAGAGTGCTGGCTTGGAGATGAGTTTTAATTTGTTTGAAGTTCTACAAGCCATTTTTGTATTTGTCAATGATGATGTAAAAGTAGTCCAAGACTTGGAGGAGCTAGGACCAGACTGTGTCTAGTCTTTTCCAGTATTCAGTGTCAACAGTATTGTTAACATACTCTCTTTTCTACTGTTCTGAACAGATAAATTTTATAATCCTAAGAAAGAAAATATATTATTTTCCAATGGTTGCATCGAAGTTGAATTGACCTTTTCTAGTGGTGAAGGGAACTCCTTGGCAACAGAAGAAAGATCTCACGACAACGAGAACAGCACTGTTGACCGGAAAGATTTATCAGAACCGTCCTTCTCAGAAACTCAAGGTGCTAACGTAGAGAATGATTTTTCCCAGTCAAGTGAGTTTGAAGACAGTAATGACTATGCTTTTCTGAATGAGACCTATTCTATCCATTATTCAGAATCAAAACTCAAGGATGAAAATCTTTTGCATTTATATTCAGAATTGTATCCTGAAGTAGAGAAAAGAGTAGAGATGTTTTTTGACACTTTTGGACCTCAAGATACTAATAGCATTGGAAGTAGTCCAGAGGCTTCAGGTGCTGACTGTGGAGACATGCAGAGGAGTGACATAGACGAAGACTCACAGCAGGAGTACCACAGCGCAGAGCTGGAGTGCACTAGTGCACACTTAGTGGTCAACCCAGCGAAGACAGTAAGCAGGTCTAGTCTGGATGTTAGTGAGTTCAAAACATCAAGCTATGACTTTAAATGTGGTGGCAGTTTTGAAGATAATCATGGTTCTAGCCCTTCTTTGGAGTTACGTAATGCATTTGTACAAGAATGTTCTTCTCAAGTCTCTACATCTCAGAGTTCTGATATGTTAAAAGAATATCGTGAGCTAAAATATGAAAAATGTAAGGAACAAGAGGTTGGTTTAACATATCATAAAGCATTTGATGACATTTTACAGAGAAGCAGTTCTCCCTTAATCCATCAGAAAGTACCTGAAACTTTAGTGTATACTAAAGAAATAAAATCTCAAACAATTGAAAGTAAAGACTTTTATGGAAATAGAATTTTTCAGAAGAAAGCATTACAGCACCCTGAGAATGCTATCAGGTTTCCCCAAGACAAAGCCCTTGAGACACACTTGAAGGCTGATGATACTCACCAGCCTTCTTGGCCTTGTGTTCTAAATGACTCAATCATTTCTCTCTCTGCCTCTTTAGAATACAAAAGCCTCCCTGAGCCGGGCTTTTTCTCTCCTGTGATACCACAGGTGGCAGTCACAGACAGTCAGGCAGAAGTAGAGGACAGCGGCTCATACCATGTACAAGGCAGTGCCACAAATAAAACATGCTCTCTTATGAAAGAAATGTGTCTTAAGTCAGTGTCAGACGCAGCAAGCTGTGTAGCTGCAGTTCAACAGACACTGGATGGGAGCAGTAGAGCAAGTGCAAGCTCTTCCACAGTGTCTGCATCAAGCAACACAGAGACAAAGATGGTGAGGCAGAGTCAACCTGAGGAGTGGCAAAGTAACAGGCAGAGTGTGGCCTGTAACACGGACTGGTCCTGTGGGCAGCAGTACAGAGATGCACAGACGGCTGCCCCAGGAAGTGACTCAGGAAGGCCACTCTCAGCTGAAGGCCACTTACAGCCTACTGGGAACTCCCTGAATGAGGTAAAACCCATAGTATCAAACTTTTAATCTACTCTACAGATTTTAAAAGTTATGCAAATATGTCTTGGGGTCTCAGGGAGAGATGCTAGCTCAAGGGGGCACTACAGCTCTATCTTCTGGTGGCAGACATTGTCCCAAAATTGTTTTGAAGACTTTACATCTTGGAATTCCATGTATGATGTTCATTTTTTGTTATATATTTGTAATTTTATATTTTCAGAATACCTTGGAATTAAGAAAAACATTTGATACCACAGACAGACAGAAATACCCTGAGAGGTAGGTCAGTTGTCTAAGTTTACATATGTATATGGGAAAGAAAAGCTCAAGATTGCTTTATTTTCTGTTTAGCATATTTAAACATGTGGAATTAAAGTAGCTTTAAGAAATTTTACATTTTGGCCACTCCTAGCAGATAGCTCCTGAGCAACATAGAATGTCGGCGTTCACCATGGAGAGCCTGCAGCCCCTCCCTCGCCTCCCTCATGCCTCATCTGGACACAGTCCCATTCTTCCTTTTGAATAAATTAAACATAGATTAAATAAACGAGCACCTTCAGGAAAATGCCATATATTTGAAGAGATAAATAGCTACACAGTGAAGTATTTTTAAACTGTCATCATTGGTTTTATTTTACATTTATTAATAATTCAAAAGACAATTGGAGCCAAAAAGCGAGAGTAGAAGAAAAGAAAGCTATACTGCCATACTCTGAAATCATGGGCCTTTGTTTTCTTCATCTTTCTAATGACTAATCTGGTATCCCAAAACTGTAAAATTAAATTTAAAAATTAAACTTCCAAAGCAGTGGTAGATAGGAACTGATAGTTGAGGGAATTTCCAAAAACTTAATATCTCAAAAACTCTAGTGACTTGAATTTAAAAAAAAAAAAAAGGAAAAGTTTAAATTACATTTCTTTGTGTGGAAATGCAGGTGTGTGTGTAGGTCAGAGGACAACTTGCAGGAGTTGATTCTCTCTCCATGGAATGAACTCAGGTCGTCAAGCATCTTCACCCACTGAGCCCTCTCACTGGGCTGGCTTGGGGCTTCTTGTAATGCAGCAAAGTACTTGCTTATGTGAATGGCTCTTAACTAAGAAAATGTAAAGCATGCCCATTTTCTATTAAATAACACATTTAACAATGGCTTGGGCCTTAAGGGACTGTGGCTGTACAAAGCCTGGCCAGACCTGGACTGAGACTGAAAACAGATCCGTCACCTTGGGACGAGCTGAGTCCTTACTGGGGACGGACCCTGCTTATGAGAGAAGGAACAGTTTACAGAGGTGGCTTCCAGCTCTGAGAATATACGGTGCTGTTGGGCTTCGATCCTGATAAGATGTTCCTATCATGTCCCCTTTTTAGTAGGAATTGAATTAAACCTGACAGGGAAATGTAAGAAATTTAAAATCTAGCTGGATGGTGATGGCGCACACCTTTGATCCTGGCGCTGAGGAGGCAGAAGCAGGCAGATCTTGGAGTTTAAGGCCAATCTGGTCTACAGACCAAGTTCCACAACAGTCAGGGCTACACAGAGAAGCTCTGTCTTGAAAAACCAAAAGAAAAAAATTTAAATTGTTTCTAAAAAGATGCCTGACACTACTGTAGAAAATGTTAAATCTTACCTGATACTCTTTTACTTTAAAGGGCATTTCAGCTTTGTGAAGAGGTGGCTGTGCCACCCAAGTGCTGTGAGAAGACCACTGAGAGGGCTGTGAAGGCAGAGATACATCTTCTGGATGTTTGCTACCAGACATGCCATCACCACTGTCACCACATTTACAAACTTGTAATGGAAACTAGAGCGGGACCCAATAGGTGTTCATCAATTTTAAATCTAGATCTTCTTAAAATTTATCACTGACTTTATTCTAGAAATTTTAATTTTTGAAAGACAAAGCATAGGCTATATATGGATTTATCAGCTTCCTTAAAAGTAATAAGTTTCAAAAACCTTCTTTTTCTGAGTATGGTTGTAATTCTAGCACTTGAGAGGCAGAGACAGGAGTATGACTAAGTTGGGAGCTAGCCTAGGCTACCTAGTGAGTAGCAGGCCAGCCAGGGCTACATTTTAAGATCTGTTTCAAAAATCAAAAATAAAATACTTAGTTAGGGTTATCCTGCTGTGAACAGATACCATGACCAAGGCAACTCTTATAAGGACAACATTTAATTGGGGCTGGCTTACAGGTTCAGAGGTTCAGTCCATTGTCATCAAGGTGGGAACATGGCAGCATCCGGGCAGGCATGGTGCTGGAGGAGCTGGGAGTTCTACATCTTCATCTGAAGGCTGCTAGCAGAATACTGGCTTCCAGGCAGTTAGGATAAGGGTCTTAAAGCCCACACTATAGTGACACACCTATTCTAACAAGGCCATACCTCCTAATAGTGCTTCTTCCTGGGCCAAGCATATATAAACCATCACAAATACAAATGTCACCGTGAATTGTGGTTGAGGTAATTAATCCAGTAAAATAAATGTGCTTACTACCTGAGTAAGGGTAAAGTCAGTTGAGGTTTCTTCATGGGCTTCTGCCACATTCTTCCTGGCTTACCTGTTGTGGTTGCTGATACTGACCCTAGAAATGTATCTACTGTGTTTCACTTCACAGGTAAAGTCTAGGATCTGGTAGAACTAGAATTGAATGTATAATACCATGTTAGTGTTAGGTAGATGACTTGAGCCTAAGTAATGTAGTTCTGTGAACTTAACTTTGAACAGGGCTTTACCAACTGATTGTGCTAAGAGGGACTTAGGCGCAGCACTGCTGTCTGTTCTGGGAGACTTGAAAGTTAGATACATGAACCTGAAAGGAAAAGTCCACAAGGGCATACCACTGGAAGAGCTGCCGCCGCTGTTGGTGGAGTCCAAACTGTTAGCTGCCTTCTCCGACTTCGCTTCCAGGGTACGTATGTGTCCTAGAATAAAACTGTTACTTCATTCTGATAGAAAATAGACTAACTCTGCTTTTCCCTTGTTTTCAGCTAATGAAAGAAGAAGCATGCAGGTGATTATAGTTTTATCTAACATAGAACTTACCTGCTCTTAAAAACTACTTAAGCCATATATCTAAATTCTCTTTTCTTTTTGAGACCACGAATGAATTCTTTAAGAATGTTTATTTATTCAGCCTTTCAGGAGCAAATTCTGAGCTGGGTAATCAAAGTCTACCTGATGTTGATATTTCTCCGAGCCTACTAAATACATTGTCCCAGGTAAGAATTGGAGAGGGACACCTGCATGTTTGTGTGTACAGGTATACATATATGTGTGGTACATGCATGTGGAGGGCAGAGTTCAACCATGGGTGTTTTTCTTCAGGAGCCACCCACATGTGCATTTGTGGAGGCAGGGTGAGAGGACACTTGTCAAAGCAGACCTGTTTTAGGGCTGGTATGTGGATGTCAGAAGACAACCTCTGGCGTCAGTCCTAACCCTCCCTCTTGAGACTGGGTCTCTGGCTCCTGTGCATTTGTGTCAGCTTAGTTGGCCTGCAGACTTCCAGGCAACTCTCTGGTCTCCACCTTCTGTTTTGCAGTAGGAGATCTGTAATGACAGACCTACACTATCTTGCCCGGCTTCTACATGGTTTTGGTCACCCAAAGATCTCCTCAGTGCTGGGACTACAAATGTGCCACATGCCCAGCTTTTTACATAAGTAAAAGCACAATGAAACTCAGGTCTCATGATTACATAGCAAGCACCCTGCCCAGCTAAGCTCTTGTCCCGTAGTCTCATCTTTTAACCCTTATTTTGATAGCCTCTGAGTAAACGGACTCTCAGCAACCGTGGTTCGCACCCTCCCCCATTCCACAGACTCCTCTTTGGATTCCCATTTGAGGAATGTGACTGAGCAGAAGGATTGGGTGCTATACTTAGGGCCAGCCTTGGTCAGGCAGTCGTCATCTATGTGGTGAGGAAGGTAATGTGTAATTCATCATAAACTGGGAGGCCCAAAGTGAGAGGAATGGTAACTTACAGCTCACCAGTGCATACACCCAGGCTGTCCAGGCAAGCCATGATGTAGTGCTAACATCACCGTGAACCAGAGGGTCACACTGCTGGGGGTGTGAGGTAAAGTAGTATTTCTTTTATTTTGGGCAAAGAAAATGTTCATTCTTCCCTTATGAAATATGTCTTGGGCTACTTTAGTCTGTCCCATACCCCAGGGAAATGTCATTTGACAAACAAGAAAGTGGTTTAATTATTATGAGCACATTTCAGGTCAGGCACATGCCCATAATCTCAACACTCAGGAGATGGTGCCAATAGGATTGCAAATTTAAGGCCAGTGTAGTCATACTCCATGGTGAGATACTGACTGAATGATCAAGAAATGAACATACTGAAAACTGTGGAGTTCCACAAAAATCTAAGTTTCTCTTACCCAAACTTCTCTGATTGAAGTTTGGAAAGAAAAGTAAAATACTTCAAATAGCTGCTTTCTACCAAGAGAGTAGACAAACAAATGATACTGAGAGCATCCCACTGGAGAACTCTGCTTGAAAAAGAAATAATAGATTCAAAGCTAAATTTTATATGCTCAGATTTGTTGTGTATTTTTAAAATTACTTAGCCATCTAACAGTCTGTGCTGTTATCCTGATGGTTGTGTAGCTGTAGAACAACCTGCTGATTCAGGGGGAAAAGCCTAAAATATAAGGAGTGTTGCTGGAGATACAGTTCTTGAGAACTCTTGCCTAGCATGCATAAGGCTCCATCCCTAGTACTGAAAAAGAATTCTTTTAAGTAATAAGTTTAAAATGCAGTAGAATCCAGTTTTATAGTCTTTAGTTTTGACTATAAAACAATATAGTTCCTTTTCCATTTTGTACTTGCTGTGTGTAGTTGTGTATGTATGTCACAGGGCACATGTGAAGGTCTGAGGACACTTCTAGGAGTCAGTCACTTCCTCCTCCCACCCTGTGGGTCCGGGTGATGAAACTCAGCTTGTCAAACTTAGTGGCCAGCACCCTTACTCATGAGCCAGTTCGCCAGCCCTGAAGTTCTGTAATGCCTGTAAGATTAAAGTAATTGCTTGTTTTTAAAGATGGCATGCTGTTCAGTGCTGTTACATGTCACCTATGTCACCCTCGAGGTTATTTTGTGGTTTCTTCAGATAGCTCTGGGGTTTTGTTTGTGTGTGGCAGGGGCTGGGAGCTGGAGTGGGGTTTTGGTTTTAGGGCTTTTTGTTTTGTTTGTGGAATTAGAATCAAACACTATCCCTCACACATTCTAGGTGCATACTCTCCTTGAAGTCCACCGCAGCTCCTAAGTGTCCTCCTTTCCAGGAAATGTAAATAGAGGGGACCACTCAGGTCTACAGATAGAGTTCTTATTTCCCATAGATAAAAGCTTATACTCTGAAATGGTTAAAACTTCCTATCTCAAAAATCATAAATCACAGTTGTACTCATACCATTACTATAAACAGAATTAAAACCCAAATCCTTATTAATGGGAACCAACAAGCTACTCTGAGTATTTTTACTACAAAGTCAGGTGATATTATTTGGAGGGCAGAATAATACAAGTAAAAAATGCCTGCCTCAAGTAGAGTGCAGTGATTGTTAGTCCTTATCTTTGTTTCTGTTTTTAATCTTCAGATGTCTTTTATATCTGACAATAGTCATCCTAAGCAAGATAAATCACCCATGAACAATGTTTTTAAAAGTGGTGATATAAACATAGACTTTAATCGCCTGAAGCTCAATGACAAAGGTAAGGATGAGCATGTCTTTTCATATATGATTGTTAGTGTGTCCATATCCACACACATCTATGTATTGATAGAGATAGAGGTATGTTTGTGTGACCTCCAGAAAACAAAAAGGGATTAAAGGTGTGCATGTTGACGCATACCTTTAATCCCTGCACTCAGGATGCAGAGGCAGGCACTCTGAGGTCAAGGCCAGCCTGATCCATATAGTGAGTTCCAGGACAACCAGAGCTACATTTACCAAAAAATAAAAATAAAATAAAAACAGAAAACAAGCAATGCAGAGTGTTTACTGGATTTGTTATGTCAAAATATTTCATCCATAAAGGGTAACTCCCAAAAGTCAGAGAGGAAGGCTTTCGATATACTGGACATCAGTGCTCAGTTAAGGAAACTGGGGCCCAGAAGCCTTCGACTGAAAGAGCATTGTGCTCAGTGCCCGCGACCAGACCAGGTCACACATAAAGGTTACCTTTGTCTTGGCAGATGTGCTTATAAATGTGTTCTGAGAGGTAGACATACACAGTTGATGGTTCCTTGTGCTCATGCCTTAGACTGTAAAACCATCCATGAAGCAAGTGAGGACTGGTTTGATGCCACAGAGAAGCTGACTGGAGCTGACTTCTCAGTAACTCAAGAAAACACAACAGAATACGAGGAATGGGAGCTGAAGAATCCATTAGGTTTGTTTGTAAGAATGTACAGAAAAAAATTATAATCTAGCTTACCTGAAAGTGGTGGTTACTTTTCCTATGTTCTTTTGGGAGATGGGCTATAAAATAAGTATTTTGTTCCTCTTTGTATCTATTCCTTATTCTTAAAAAGTGAGAAAATTGGCCAGTTGGAGGTGAAAGTTTTAAAGAACAAGTAATTATTAAATCCTCATTTCTTCAGACTCAGTGCTCAGCCCACAGGATTAAGCAGTTCTATTGGACTGGTGAAAGGGGAAGAAGTGATGGGAGCTGCTTCCGAGTCTCAGTCACCACTCCTTCCTACTGTAGCACTTGACTGCAGTGTCAGCATCCAGGCTGTGAGAAGAGAGCCTCGTCGTTCTCTCCAGACACACACTTTACTATCCAGATAGGTAGACAGATGAGTAAATTAAAGAAGGCAAGGTATGGATAGTGATGAGGAACTGTCCTGGATCCAGCACTACCTCTTAATAGATGAGTGACTGGAACTGCCCAGGCCTTTGTACACATCCTCCTCTGTAAGACAGAAATAACAGTTGGAGCCCCCTTTAATTTTCATAGCCATTTCAAGAGGCTAAGCTACTTGTACAACTGAAGAGAACTGGAATTCATAGATCTTCCATCATTACATAAGAATTATAAAAGGTAGAAACTAAGAAGTCTCTAGACAAGTATGTGTGTACTGTTTGTATCCTGAGTGAGGGCTTGTAGGGAACCTGCACTAAGTGGGTGGGAACTTACTTCATGTCCAGTCTCCTCACAGTGGAGACCAGGAAAATAGAGCATATAAATTTTGCATACTTTTGTCAAATAGGAGGAAACTAAATCCTAGCTTAATGATAACCTAAAATCAAGTTATTTGCCTCCCGTTTTTTTGTTATATATCCTTCCTTCCATCATAACAAGGTCTGTACCTACCATTGCTCATGTCTAATACAAAGGTTTTCTTGGTGTGCTTAGAATTTTCCAGACCATACTCTGGCCAGTATGATACCGGGCACTAGGCACCTGTGTGCTCCCCTGTTCTCAAAAGTCTTTGAAGCAGAGAGAAAGAGGCATTGGGTTTCATTTCATGGTAAACTTTGAAGTTCCAAGAGACTGGATACCGAGTAACACAACCTCTTTATTTTAGGGTGACATGAATAAGATGCAGAAATCTTAAGACTCTTGACTTCAATCTCTGGTGCTTGCTTTTTCTATTTGAGATTTTGTTTTCATTTTAAAAAGAAAAGGTTACAGTAATGTAGTCCAGGCTAGCTTTGAACTTACGATCCTTGTGACAGTTTTCTCAATGCGGGGATTACAGATGCATAGCAACATGATTAGTGTAATGCTGATATCTTCTGACTTCATGATTTTTACTTTATTTATTTTGTGGGTATGTCTGTGATGTGTGTGTGTACCATGGCATGCTTGTGGAGATCAGAGGACAGCTCAAGAGAGTCCATTTTCTCCTTCCACTGTTCAAGTCCTAAAGATTGGACTCAAGTTGGCAACAAGTGCATTTACCCGCCATCAAGACTAATAATAATGACTTGAGTTTAATTCCCATAATCTATCTCCAGATAGATTATATCTCCATATATAAGCAATGGCTTAAGAGAGTTGTCCATTGACTTCTGCACATATGGCCCATGCACATTCAACACACACACACACACCACACACACACACACACACACACACACACACACACAAATCAATAAGCTTTATAATTAGAAACAATGAAATATGTAACATTGTTGCCATTTTTCTTTAAAATATTGATGTAACTGTGGGCATTTCTGTGATTTTTTTTTTCTATAATCAGAATTGAAGAACACTGAAATGCATCGAAGAGGTAAAGGCTTTTTGATCCATGTTGGTGGTCTTTGCCCTTCTGTATCTGAGGTATGCTCATAATTTCTGTGGGAGGAGTCACTTTCAAATTTGTAAATTATTGTGATTATTTTCAACCTTTTACAAATTTTATTTTTCTTCTTTGAGGCTGACTTAAGGACTCATTTCCAGAAATATCAAGTTTCTGAAATTTCAATTTGTGATTCCTCTACTAATTACAGGTATGTTACTCAAATTCGGTAGGTGTGCATTACTATGTATCTACTGTGCAACAGGTACAGCGAGCAGGAACCACTCCACCAGGGGAGGAGTGTGCCCAGACTGACAGATAGCTGCAGGACCTCTGCAGTGGACCTCTCTTCTGAGATTTGGTTATGCCATGTGGTCCAGACTGCTGATCCTGTTTTCAGAATCCTGAGTCATGATATTGCAGCATGTCATACAAGGCCTCCATGGTGATTAGGAGAGTTAACTAATCTTTGTATGATCAGTATGAACTGACTATATGGCATTCCATAGCAGAAGCAGAGTCTGTTAAGTAGAAAATGTGCTCTAGAAATGGGACTGGCTCAATCCTAGCTCCTTCAGTAACTAGAATTAATCTGAATGCATTCCTTGACCTCTTAGTCTTAGCTTCTCTACAACGTGAGGATAAGCATAACAAGCATTGTTGTCCACCAGCAGTAAAGGCTGGGTGGCTCAGAGTTCCACTTAATTAGTGCTGACCATAGTCACTTTTGCATTTTCTACTTCTGTTTTATAGTTTGGGGTAGGTGGCTGTATCTCCTGACTATGGTGTCAGAGATGGACAGACAGACGAAGAGAGAGAGAGAGAAAGTTTCTACTTTGTTATTTATAGATTATTCAGAATCCAGTCATAGAGATAATTACTTCATGGAGGTACTATGCTGTTCTGTCATAAAAATGATAGCTATTGACCTTGTCAGAGGTCAAGACATTGATTAAGAGGGAATTGCTTGTGGTTCTGGTTTTAAATTTGTAAAAATAGGTACTAATTTTTGTAATTGTAGTCACATAGATTGTATATGCGCATTGATAGGATGTTAATGTATTTTTCTCAGGTTAAACTAGGGTTGAATCCCTTAGGAATATTATCCTTCATGTCTCTTTTTTTTTTTTTAATATTTTACTTGAATCCTTAAAAAAATGTGATGCTCTTTTCTTCTTTAAAATGTTTATTCTGTATATAAATTTAGAAAATTCACTTAAGTATAAAAATACAAGGATATTTTAACCCTAGTGCTGTTGGCTTAACAGGGATTGTTCTGGCCCAGCCTTTTCAATTACATAATAAAATTTTGATTAGATTATCTTAACTTCTAACTACATATTTTCTCACTACTGACTATAAATATGTTTTCATATATTCTGCTAAATATTTTCAAATTTTGTCTTTAACATTGAAGCCTCTGAGCCCCCTGGAGCTTATACCTGTGCATGAAAATGGACTGTAGATTAGCATGTACAGCCACTTGGCCTGAGCCTCAGAACTGTGTATGTGTGTTTGCAATTTAAAACATTAATAATTCACAATTATTACAGGTTGTCCTATTTCCCCTTTGATTTGTTCTGTATTCAGTTATCCTGAATAAACACTTATTTGTTGGTGCACACCTTTAATACCAGCCCTTGAGAGGCAGAGGCAGGTGAATCACTGAGTTCAAGGCCAGCCTGATCTACTTAGCAAGCTCAAAGAACTAAAGAGATCCTGCCTCAAAAACAACAACAGACACCACCTCCTCATCCCAAGCAAGTTTAAGAACTCTGGAGAGCGAGAGCAGCGGGCTGGCCTTGAGAACGCCATCTCAGTGTTTAGAAGGGTAAGCTGAAGTTGCTCACTAACACAGAACTTGGTCTTCTGCCCTCATGTTTTAGATATGCAACTCTTGCTTTTGCAAAAAACAGTAATGCAAAGATGGCTGTGAAGGAAATGAATGGAATCGAAATCAATGGAAAATCTGTGAACGTGCGGCTTGTGAAAATCCCTGGAGAGTACACACCACCACCTCTGTCCACAACCGGGAAGAGCACTAGTATGAATCATTTGGAGAAAAACACCAACAATACCACCTCTGCCTTTTCTGCTTGTCGACTGCCCAGAGCTAGATCAAGGCAACTGGAGTCTGAGCAAGACAATGAGTTTCCTCTCTTGGACCAGGTTAGTGTTCCTCATGGATGAGCAGTAGCTGTGTGTGCACTGCACTGTTGGAATGCCATTGTAACAAGCAGTCCTTGTGCTGGCACAAAGGTCAGGAAGGCTGTTCTTGCTGGGTTTCCTGCCATCTCCCACAGTCTTTGTCTCTTTACTCTTGAAAAGTACCACTCTAGAAGTCATTCATCCATCAGTGCGTGTATGTGTGAATATAGACTATATATATGTGTGTGTGTCTATGTAATATGGGTATATGGGTGTATGTATGTATATATGTGTGTGTGTGTGTGTGTGTGTGTGTGTATAAATTTTCTTTTGTTGTTTGTTTGAGAGGTGGTTTTCTTGGCTGCCCTGGAACTCACTCTGTAGACCAGGCTGGCCTCAAATCAGCCTGTCTCTGCCTTCCAAGTGCTGGGAGTAAAGGCGTGCAGCACCACTGCCCAGTTTTATAGGTAGGTAAGTAGGTAGGTAGGTAGATAGAGAGAGAGAGAGAGAGAGAGAGAGAGAGATTTTTTACAGTAGCTTTACCTCATTCTTCTCAAAACTGTAAGACATGGTTTTTTCATTTTCACAGCCCTCATCTTCACCCCACTGCAATTCTAAATACTTCCTGGTATATGACAGTTTCACTCAACAAAATGCCTGCTGTCCGGTGGACAGTCCATTATTTTTTACATGCAATAAAATTCACCTTGGTGTTCATGACCAGACACAGGCGTTGGAGTCAGAGGACAGTACCCACATTTCCAAAGCACTCTCTTGTGTGATGCTTGCATGTGTGTCCACTGTCTTCCACCCAGCCCTCCTGATCCTGTCATCTGATGACTGCTAGATGCTGTGGCTGAGTTTCCTTTTAGTCCTTTCTCTGCTAGTAGGCACCCCAGCCCCTCCTAACCCCAGAGGACTTCATTTGCATTCCATTGAACTTAATCATTACTTGTCCTGTGTTTTCATTACCAAGTTTCTCAGTGAAGTAGCTTGTATTCATTGTCTTTATTGACTGTCCTATAGTCTAGTCTGACTTCATTTGCTAAAATGTCGCTTTAACTGTTGAATCCATGGTCAACACAGCATCGGCATAGCTGTTGGTCTTTTCTCATGTGCTGCCCTTGAGAACTCGACAGTCCTTCAGAACCCTCCCTTCACTTCACTGACACTTCCTATTTAGGGCTGTTTAGGGGCCATGGTAGAAAAGGAGGAAATGGAATATATGGGGAGCTGAGCTGGCTGTTTGGGAACCATGCTCCCCCTCTACAGTACACTTGGACTTTGCTGCTGCGTTTGGCAGGTCTTCTGTCTCTTCACATGAGTTTTCTGTGGTCATTTTTGCATCCCTGCACTTCACATGAGTCTAGCTATAGAGTCAGATTCTGTGATTATTTGACTGAATTTGTTTACTCTTATGTTATAGTTCTATAGGCAGGAAACTGGCTTGGACTGACCCGTGAACCCAGTGCTCCTTAGTCTGAGAGAACATTGTCTCGTCCTGTCAGCTGTGGGCAGTGGGGTTGGTAGAGGGCAGTGTAAAGACAGTATGCTGCAGGCTCTGGGTGCAAGTGTGGATAAAGAAGCTCATGTTAGCATCTTTGATATACTTCACTGTTTTGTTCTCTCGCCTCTCAGGAAGTTTCGTATATTCTTCTTTGGCTCATATTTTCAACATTTATTATATTTGTTTAGGGTGTCAAGAAAAATTGTAACCAGATGAAATCTGGTCAATTATTACCTGAGACACCTTTTCAGTTCATACCTCCAAATACATTGAACCTTCGTAGTTTCACCAAGATCATGACAAGGCTGGCTGAACTGCATCCAGATATCAGCAGGTACTAACTAAAGTTGGAATTTAATGATGTACTTGTTATAAAAATGTAGTGTTCAGAACTTCTGACACACAATTGTTTTAGAAGCAGAGTTGCTTATGTCTGTGTTTCTCTTGGATAGAGACCACATTATAGAAGCTCTTCAGGAAGTGAAGCTAAATCACAAAGGATTTCTGAATGGTTTGTCCATCAACACCATTGTGAAAATGACTTCATCTTACTTGAGAAACTCTGCTTCCCATTTGAAATAAATAAAGCAATGCAGAGGTAAGTAATCACATGCTTTTATACTTAAATATTAAAGATTTTCATTTCTTATATAAACCAGTTGATCCTAAGTTGAAATGGTAATACAGTAATAAAAGACTCCATTTTAAAACAAGTATGCCATGTTAACTGTTAATTTAAAACCAGTATCTGTAAGAGGGAAGAGTTGCTTCTGTTCTCTGTGAGTATAGTGCATCGTGGTGGAGATGACATGGCAGAAAGACTCCATCGTGACAGGTGTATGTAGATGAGTTCCTTACATGACAGCCAGACCATGAAGCAGAGAAGTAAACGCTGAGACTCAGCCTGCAGCCTTCAAAGGCCTATCCTGCCCCCAGTTACCCACTTTAGCTAGTCAGCCGCTAGGAATTTGGAGACTAGGCAGCACTGCTCCCAGGCACATGGGGTCTTGTGAACTCAACAAGGATATTTTCAAATGAACACAAACCATACAAAGAGAAACATGGACTAGAAAGTCCCTGGTGGGTTGTGCTCTAGCCCATGTTGAGCACCTCACAGTGATACAGTCTAGCAGCTGGCTCCCCTGGTTTCCACTCAGAGTTACAGCAACTTCACTGCTGTGACAGCCATTGGTATGTGACAGCCGGTGGCCTGTGTCTGCAACTGACTTAGTAATGCAGTTAGTGATAGGATTCATCAATGAGTAGATTTTAAATGAATGATATGCTGGGCAGTAGTGGTGCCACACCTTTCATCCCAGCACTCAGGAGGCAAAGGCAGGCAAGTCTCTGAGTCTGAGGCCAGCCTGGTCTACAAAGTGAGTTCTAGGATAGATAGCCAGGGCTAAATAATGAGATCCTGTCTTGAAAAAAAAAAAGAATACATATAATATACCAAGTGAGTTATGAAATGGTTAGTATAGTAATAAAGAATACTGCTAGCTAAGTTTTCTGGACTATGGTATTTGATATAATTTTATTGCTGATTTTTCTCTTGTTAATTCTATAGGAAATGTTTGGAAAGTGTGAGTCCCTTCATCAGAGAAAGTTCTACAGCGTTAGGAAAAGCTGCAGGCATCCAGTCAGACAGCTCTGTAAGTGGACCTAGCACTTTAAGGATTCTACAGTCCACCTTTAAAACCTGGTAACAACACATAGATGTGGAGTATTAAAGTATGTATATTTTATGTATGTATATTTTATGTTTATAAACTTCATTTCAAAATTATTATTCAAGACTTCAAGCTTTGTATTTTGAATCAGAAAAAAAATGTGGCCATGTCCATTTATAAGTCATCATTAATAAGTCCATTTGAAAAATATTGTCCAGAAAAAAAGTTTATTGCTACTGTTTCAAAGTTCATTACACATATAAAAATTATGTGAAATCTTTACACAATTCATCTGTGGAAAATGCAATTTTTCTGTAGCTAGTTTCAGCTTTTCAGATTCAGATTGGAGTATGGGGTTCAGATAAGCTGAGTTTAGTGCGCACAGAGATAAACAGGCTGTGACACGTTAGTGTTCCTTGACAGCTGTTTTCCCATGTACTGAAGTGTAAAGGGTCGCCATGCTCTGCCTGTGCTTTACTGTGTTCTGCTGTTCTAGAGTGTAGTTGAATGTGCTCCTCTATCTCACAGCAGTGTAGAATGGAAGCTTAACACCACATCCCTTTCCAACAGCAACTAACCCTGCTTAAAACTACATTTGTACTTTTCAAATGTTTAAATTGTTTCTATCCAATGCTTCATTGTTCTTGCTTGATTAAAAGTTATCCATTAAGCATTTCTTTTTGATGTCCTTGTGTTTAATAAAGGTGGTTAGCTCCTCTCTGACTTCAGTTCTTTCTGTAAGTGGGCATTCCCTAATGTAAGCCACCTACCAGTCTTTATATGAATATATAAAAATGATAACTACTGGCTATCTGTCAAGAGCTAGATTCCCCAGTGTGTGTATCCCTCAACTCAAAAGTAGTTGGCTTGGTCTATACATCAAATTAATAAAATTGTAAAATCTTGGGGATTTCCCTACATATAAAATCATTTAGCATTTTCTTGAAAGGCTACATTGACAATTGGCCCAGAATAGCCTTGTGATACAAACTAAACATTATCTTTAATATATTTGGAGATATTAGCAAACTTGTAGTCATTTGTTTCTCAATAACCAAATATCTAATATATTATATATGCCTTTGCATATAGACAAAATTACTGAATGTCATTTGGGAAAAATGTAGAAAGGTCATTTCAAGTAATGTTCAGAAGTTTTGAGTTAGCAAATCCTTTGCGATATCTAAATGTAAAGATCTGGCAACTTCCGTGTTCCAAAGGCCTTTAAAGGGCTCCCAGTAACTGATCTCCTCACAGCTTAGATTAGAAGCTCAAGGGCTGCAGAGAGAGTTGTTCAGTGGCTAAGAGCACTTGCTGCTATTACAGAAGACGTGGTTTTGGTTCCCAGCACCTACATGGGGTTCACAATCATCCTAACTCCAGTTCCATGGGATCTGCTATCCCTTCTACCCTCTGCAGGCACTGTGCATACATGTGGTGCACATACATACATGTAAGCAAAACATATGAAGTAAAATGAATACATCTAGTAAATTTTTAAATAGTCATTAATTTTAAAAGTATTCAAATAATTCTTTATGAATCTTTTGCAATCTCAAGTGAAAAATCAATTTTTTGGTCTGGAGAGACGGCTTAGCAGTTGAGAGCACTGACTACTCTGCCAGAGGTCCTGAGTTCAATTCCCAGCAACCATATGGTGGCTCACAACCATCTGAAATGGGATCTGATGCCCTCTTCTGGTGTGTCTGTAGACAGCTGCAGTGTATTCAACATGTATATAAAATAAAATCTTTAAAAAAGAAAAAGGGAAATCAAGTTTTACTGATGTTCTTAAGTCTCTGACACATAATTGTACTTGTTGAATTTTTAAAGACTGACCAAGAAGAGAAGAAAAACTGAGCAAGTGTTTCCCAATAGCATCACAGACAAATTTTCACATAAATTTAGTATATGTCAGAGCTGTTCAAATCGGCTTTTCTCTGATATCATAGTATCAGAAGAACAAAGAACACCTAGTAATTTCAACTAACAAAATTCCTGACTGTGTCAAAAGGGACTAAAACTCCATATGGACTGTGCTGGTACTGGCCTTGATTCTGGTCATAGGGTATGGGGATTGGGTAGGACATAGTTATATTAGAAAGCCTTCCCAGCCAGGATTCTCTTAAGTACTGCATTTTCACAGTTGACCATTGCTGCTCATTATCAAATAGAAGCCTGGTTCAGAGTAAAGTGTTGGTGCTTGGGGGTGGGGGAGCTCAGTAGTAGGGTGCTTGCCTAGCATGAGTACAACCTTGGTTCCTAGCTCCTGCATTGTGTTATGCTTCAGGCAGTGACAGAAGTCCACTGTGTAGGCAGGAGAATGGGCTTGTAAGATGTCCTATCGTCATTACCAGAATATGTCCTTTGTGTGAATGCAAGGAAGGCTGCTGATAAGTTGGCCCAGCGATGGAGAGGTTGGCGTGGGTGGCTCAGTCCTTTGATGAGTTCTTAAAATAGCAGATGAGACAGGAGAGAGTAGGAGAGGCTGCGAGGGCTAGCCTTGCACATGCTAACTTTGCAGCTAGAAAGGCCAAGAGTTGGGGACTGCAGTCACCTCCAGCGGCTGGAGAGGCCTGAGAACACGCCCTTCTGGAGCACCAGAAGGAAGCCCTGTCAGCTCCTTGGTTTTTAGCCTAGTGACCGGCACCAGGCTTCTAGGGTCCACAAGTGGAACACGCTTGGGTTGCCTAGGCCACCAGTTTACAGTCTATCCATAGATGATAGAAAGCAGTACGCATGTTTCCCCACTGCTGTGGAGAACCAGGGGAGGAAGGAGGGCCCTTTCCAGTTTACAGTTGGACAGTCCATCTGCAGTCCCTAAACAGAACACCACAAAAGCCATCAAAGTGGCAGCTAGCCCTTCCTCCCACCCCAGCCTACAGCCACAGTGACCCCCACACTTCCCCCCTCAAGCTGTCAAAAATGCCGGGTCCAGTCAAATGGTGGCTCCTGTCAAAATGGCAGCACCATGACATCTCAGCCTACAGCCCTCATGTGCCCACATGGCATATCACCTTTCCCGCCTCATCAGGAGTTGCCCCTCAAGAGCTGTTCATGGAGGTGACACCTTTCCTGCCTCAGCCTACAGCCTTGGTCAGACAGCATTGCAGGAGCTGTCCACAGCGGCAGCACCTCCTCTCCAGGGTCCCTGAGCATCCCCCCTGAGGTGGTACCTTGGCAAAAACCAGCTGCAGTCAGAAAAGACTTCCCACCCTAACCCATGGGCCAGAGGCAGGGAAAAGGGGGTGAAAAAAAAAGGTCACAAATCCCTGAACAGGAAAACCCACCAATCTCTGAGCTTCCCAAACTCAGGACTTGAAATCTCACCAATCCTCAATCCAGAAAAGCTCCGCCCCCTCAGAAATCCTATATAAGCCCTGCCCTTTGTCCAATTCCCTACTGTCTGCTCCTGGAAGCAGAGGGTAGCCATCCCTGGATTCACCCCTCCACACCCTGGACCCTCCAATAAATCTCATTTAGTGAGATTTCCTGCCTGGTATGACTCTAATCAGAAGACAAAAAGCAATGAAGAGAAGAGAAGCACCTGGGCTGAGGCTCCTGCACTCCTCAGCTCAGCTGGGAATAACCTCCCCTGAGAGCTGCACTGCCTCTGCTCAGGAGGCTTCCTCTCAGAGCTGTGTGGTTCCTGAACTCGTATGTCTCAGGATGCCCTTCCTTGAGACACTGTCCCACCTCAGACCTGTGTAGTTTCTGAACTTCCAAGTCCCAGGATGCCCTTGCATCCGAGCAGAAACATAGCATCCTGGTGGAAGTGGAGGCAGCAGGAGCTTGAAGCAGCAGGCCATATGACCTCTGCAGTCAGAGCTGTGAACACTCCACTTAGCTTACTCCCTCCATTTTACACACTCCAGGCTGTTGGCCCAGGGAAACACACACACACACACAGTTTGTGTCTGAGACTGAAGTAGCAGCTGGTTGTGACCTGCCGTCTGGGTTCCAGGAATCAATCCAGAGTCCTCTTATCTGGTTATGCACTGGTGACTATACTCAGAAGCCTGCCTGCCTCAGCCCAGCACATCTGGGGTGTGTGCCCCATCTCTACAGATGTTATCCTTCCCACTCAGCTGCGAGGACTGCAGTCAGAAGCTGTTGTCTCTCTTCTGTAGCAGAGAGCGTTCTTTCACGCTTTCCAAGAATCTAAAATTTCTGCTCACCGTGTCCAGTACCTATTGTCACATTTTGCTGTCTCCATGACTTGTCTGTCATGGAGAGTGGCTCACTGATGCGCTCATAGGACACTCACTGCTGCTGGACGTCTGATGCTCTCTTAAGCCTCAGCTGAGAACTGAGTGTCTGCTGGGCCATGAGTCCTCCTCTATTTGTTCCACAGTTGGAGTTGGTGTTTGTGTCATGTATGCTTTGCATGTCTGTCCCTTCTGTAAACTTGGCTCATAGTCGCCATTTATCTGTCCAGTCCTCCTCTATACACAAGACCGTTGGCAGCCTTCAAGCCATTGTCTTGGGAGAAGCGTGCAAACAGGCATACAGTATTTGAAAACACTTTTATTGTTAGCCTTTCAAAACACAGAAGAGTTTCTAAACTGACATAGATTAGTGTCTCCTGTTCACTAGTATAACTATACACTAATATATTTATTATATTGTCAAGCATTTGTTTGGTTTGTTTGAGGATTTGTTTTTGTTGGAAGCAAGGTCTCACTAGCCTGGAACTTACTATATAAAACAGGCTGGCCTTGACCTTGAAAACATCCACCTGTTTCTGCCTCTTGAGCTCTGGGATTAAAGTCACATGCTGCCACATATGCGTGCGTGTGTGTGTGTGTGTTTGTTAGTTCTGGTTTCTGTTTTGTTTTTTGTTTTTGTTTTTCAAGACAAGTTTTCTCTGTGTAGCTTTGCTGGCCTGGAAACTCTCTGTGTGAACCAGGCTGGCCTCGAACTCATAGAGCTACGCCTGCCTCTGCCTCCCAAGCACTAGCATGAAAGGTATGTCCTGTAGTGAGATTTGTCTTGTGCGCCTGGTCCTTTAAAGGATCCCCAGTTGCTAGTAAACTGGCCCTTCAAGAATTCTTAGCTGTTTGAACTACTTGACCCCATGACCTTCTTTCAGTGTTGGTTGCCTCTTGGATTTCTGGGAAGGAGAGAGGATATAAAAAAGCCAGCTGAGGCTGAGGAAGAGCATTGGGCTAGCTGAGTGAGAAGACAGTTGAGTCAGAGAAGACACTGTTAGGAGACAGCTGAGCCAGAAGGAGCTGAGCTGAGCAGATAGGCTACCACAGTCGTAATGGCTTGGAGCTGCGAGTATGGGGAAAATGGGAGAAGGGACTGTTTAAGCAGGCTGTTGGGGAACTGAGGGAGGAACAAAGGATTGAGGGAAACATTTGAAGGGGCAGGCCTGGAAACTGGAAGGAGGGCTGTCAGGGAGTTAAGAGAACTTGTTAACGCTGGTAGGAAAAGGAAACATTAAAAGAAAAATTTTTAAATAAACACATTTTACATACGCCACCACTGCCTACATTTGTAATAGTATGTGTGTCTCTGTGTGTGCGTATGTGTGTGCTCTCACGCTTGTGTGCATGTGCGTGGGTGCGTGCGTGTGTGCGTGTGCGTGTGCTCTCATGCTCATGTGCACACGCGCGCGCGCGCGTGTGTGTGTGTGTGTGTGTGTGTGT
>NW_022196896.1:116792721-116822704 GCF_008632895.1 Mastomys coucha
GTGTGTGTGTGTGTGTGTGTGTAGGATCTCTTCCATTCCATGTGTGAAACTTCACTTCATTGCTTGTGAAAGGTTTAGATAGCGCTGACTTTCCTCTTGTTCAGCTCCATGGTTTGAGGGTGTTGTGTCGTCTTCATTTCCAGGTCACTGAGATGTTAATTCTCCGGTTCTGCTTCCATATCTCCCATACACCAGCCTCTTGTCTCCCTGTCTGTCCCTGTTCTCTGCCAAGTATTTCGCTGGCTTAGGGTGGGCTGGGCCGGGAACAGCCAGGGCTTGTGGCTCCTTCCTTTCGCTGGGCTCCTTTACAGCTCTTGAGTTATCTCGGAGATGCTGAACCCATCGTCCTCTGTCAGATGCGCAGCTCGCTTCTTGAGGGCTTTTTGTGGGTTTTTCCCTTGGGTGCCTTTGAGGGAGTAAAGTTCTTAGCTGCTCGGAAGCCCTGAGTGTTTGGGTTTAAACAGCAGCTCCCTTGAGAGCTTTGATGCTTAAAGCTGAGTGTTCCCAAGGTGGCGTCGGTGCGTCCTTACCTAACAGCTGTGCTTTAGAACTACTGGCCCAGTGACAGTGGCCCGAGGCTAGCCTCCTGCTGTCCAGTGGAGAATGGTGAGCTGCACGTGAAGATGCCCCCCCCTTGCCTGTGCCCCTTTCCTCTGACTACTTACTGGTGAGGTTACCCCTGTGACTGGTGTTAGCATGTGCTGTGTCTCACTACATTCTCCTAATCAGTCTTTTAGCTGGGGGTTGTTGATATTCTTGGGCACTGTCTGTTTCCCTCTATGGTGGAGGGATACAGGCTGTTCCAGACTGTGTGCGCATGCTCTGGTGCTGCGCACCTCAGGTAGTGTCCTTACGAACAGTCGGAAGCCTGCCCTCTGCCTCTCTCAGATGCGTCCCTGGGGTGTTCTCCTCTCAGTTTCTAAGATTGGTTCTCTGGCCTCTGGCTTCTCTCCAGTCCTGCTGAGGTCTGGAAACTTACTAGGCAGCCCCAGGCTGACTTCTACCTCAATGCCTCTCTCCCTCTGACAGTGGGAGTGTCACTTTTAATGCATGGACCTCCATGCCGGAGGGGATCCGATGTTGCTGATGACCAGTTAGAGTCAATCTCACAGACTGAAGATGCCAACCTGTGGTCTTAGGGCAGCCACACTAGGGCCAGGTGTCAGCGAGTTGCGTCCTTCCTGTGTGAATTGGGAGACACTCAGGGCAATCACCGGGGAGCCTCATAGCCTAGATTCTGAGCTGCAGACATGAAAGGGAGGCCCGAACAAGGCAGGGCTCAGCTGTTTCCCAGCCATGACTGGCCTTAACTCCCATGTCTGTCCATGAAAAGAGGCTGGCCTCCCGGTAAGTCTTCATAAGGTTCAAAACGAAGGGCTAGCCAAACCAAAAGAATGTGTTCCCTTTTCCATGTCTCCTTGACTTCAGGACATTTGTGGTCCCCAAAACATAGGTCTACAGATCCCAAATATAGGCTTGGCCTGTGTTCAGGATGAATACCAGGTTGGTGTTAAGGGTCCTGAGCACTTGACCAGAAGGTGGCAGCAGCCTCTAGCCTTGTTCCCCTTGCTCTGAGGAACGCTGGTCACCCAGCAGTATTGTAAACTGGCCCAGCCTGAGTGGAGCCTCTGCCATTGTATGGGGCCAGTGATAGACTGCTCACCTGTAGCGTACAGAATGCAGACCTGCTGCTCAGTTAGTCTGAGCTTCTGCATCCATGACTCTCCAGGTCAGGCTTAGCCTGTACTTCGGGCATCTGCCTCAGGTTTCCCAGCTTACCGGTGTTATGTGGCCTTTCTTGCTTATATTAACACACCCAAGACTCCCTTACCACTACTGGCCTATCCTGTGTATAGTCATGGCCAATAGCCAACCCCAACGGAAGTCTCATCTTTTTACCTAGTGATCCCTTTTGTCCCTAAGTTTGATATTTATGGACTCTGCTGCCCTAACCTGGCTTGTCACCACCTTCTAACTAGCGGATCTTTGTCCCTTCAAGGAGCCTTGTTCCCACTGGCCATCCTTCCCGAGGTACCACTTCTCCTACAGATGTTGGCAGGGCTGGTATTGTCCCCACCACTCCAGCACCCCACGGGGAAAAAGATAGCTTTGGAACCCAGCCGTCAGAGCGAGCTGCTGGGTTTGGGGACCTGGAGACCCTTTAAGCCCATTCGGCCCTGCAGACATTCCAAAAGGCTCCCCCCTCTAGTCCCAGCTGCGCTCCAGCCTCAGGTGCCGCCCGCCAGCTTCCGCCCTCGACAGCCGCGGGCGTGGGAGCCGCAGTGGGCCGGGCGCGGTCTCTCCCTAGCTCCCGCCCCCGGCGCGTCTCCAGCGGGCGCAGAGCTCGGCAAGGCGCTGGGACGGCGGGGCTCTGCTTGCCATGGCCCCGGGCCTGCGGGGCCTCCCGCGGCGCGGCCTCTGGCTGCTGCTGGGTGAGTAGCCCGGGCTGCAGCGACGGTGGTGACCTGGGACCGGGAGGGCAGCACCTGAACGCACCTTACTCAGGGCATGGGCTCCCGGCAGGACAGCAGTGCAGTGACAAGAGGGGGCTGCACCACCTTCCGCGGCTACGGAGACAAGGTGGTTTGGGCACATCACCCAGCGGGTCATCCGAAGGCATCCTGCAACTTTGGACCATAAAATGGGCAGCTTGCTTTCTGGGAGGGATGGGGAAGCGGGGAATCCTCTGCCCGCGCTTCAATTCTCCAAACTGATGCAAGCTCCCTAAGCCAGAAGTAGCTTACAGATGTGTAGTCTTCAACCAGAGCCACAGCCTAGGGATCTCGACACTAAGGACAACTGGAAGCCTGACTGTCACCTACAGCAGTTGCTCGTAGAGACCATTATTTCCACGGGGGGTTTGTTGTTGGCTCGTTAACTTGGCACGTGTGGCTAGTAAATACTAGAGTTGGCAGTCTTGCTTCGGTTTTTGTTTTAGATTGATCAGAAACTGTGGCCCAGGGATGACAAACAAGAAACTGCCCATCTCACTTCCCTCGTCTGTAATGTGCTCAAAATTCGGTCAGGACCCTGGGCTGCCGTACCTGTTGGACATAATTCAGGTACACAGCTACGTTTTAAGGAAAGCAAACAAAGAGTCGGTCCAGTGTCCCTGGAAAGACCTGTGGCTTAATGGTTCTTGTGGTCTTTTCCCATACCCACGGCGTTGGTCAGAGGCACCTGCTGCCCAGGCTTTGGTGGTGGCGAGGGCTGCCCACTGGTGGTGTTTATAGCCAAGAAAGCAGCTTGGGGCAGTGTGGTCTGTCCCCGGTGACTGGGCAGGAACAGCCCTAGGGACCTTCCGTTCGCCGGGCAGATCTCTACTGTTTGTAGTGCTTGCCAAGGAGTGCCAGGTCTACATGAAAATGTCTGTTTCTGTGTAGTAGAATCTGAAGGTGGATCGTGCCCCTTATATGTGTTGGCTAAACTCGCATAAAAATCAAAACCTTGTAATAATGTTGATGTCTTTGGCCATGTTCAGATCCTTTTGGCTTGATGTGAAATTTTAGCTTCAGTTTCCTAAGAGATGAACATTAGCAACACAGGGAGCTGGTTCACCACCACCACTACCACCACCACTCCCCCTTTTTTTTTTTTGGAATAAGCAAATAAATTAAGGCTCTTTTCTACTACACCAGAGTCTGTGCCCTGGAAGGCTTGTGTAAATAGAACACTATGTTTGACCACATGTAAGGACCTCCTGTGTTTACCAAGAAAAGGGCTCTGCTCACGGTCCAATGTCCTGCGCTCTTGATGTAGCCCTGAGCAGTCTGGCTGATGTTATGTCTTGGGAGAACAAACACAACTTTATGAGGTTATCGGTGAATTAATGACTTCGGAGCCCAGCTGTGATGAGCGGAATCACTGAGCTCATACTGTTCTTCATGAGCCCTGCTACTGGCCAGATCTCCTTGGTGATAGATAGACTTTGATATCTTGCATGGCTATGTGGAAGGGTTTCTGTTTTTCCTTAAAGTATGCTAATCTGCAGGACTTAACATCTTGATCTGGAACGGTTTTATAAACAAGCTGGTTCTTCCCTTAGTCAACCTGCTGGCTTTATTAATAGTTATCAAAATGCCAGCAGAAACGTCTTTTTTTCTTTTCCCTCTGACTTTCCTCTGTATGCTGTTGTGTTTATAAAGCATCTCCTGAGAGACCACGTGCATTTTAAAAAATTTTCATGCATAACCATAACCATCAAAAGGCTCTGCAGCAGTCAGGAAAAGATGAGCTGTGGATCTGAGGCAGGCCGGACAGCTTTGGTGACTGCTTTGCAAGCTCCTGTTTCTGCAGACTTCATTTGTGCATGTTGGTGGGTCAGCTCCTGGATCTTCTGCCCTGCCTGCTTTCCTTGTCTGTCATGCTGGGGACCTAGAAGGGGGAGGGGATTTGAGACTCTGCACTATTTGCTGAACTATATATAAACTACAAGTGAAACGGACATCCCAGGAAGTCGGTGTGTGGCTGCGTTGCTGTTTTTATCTGGACTTGGTTCTTCTGGATTCCAGCTCCAAGGACTCCAGCTTGCTAATTCAATCACTGTGTTTACTTGCCATCAGTGTGCGCTTGGAGACAGAGAGGGATGCTTTGGGGTTTGTCCTACTTCCCTGCACGCATGCTGAGTCTGTGTCCAGATTGTCAGTCCAGCCTAAAGCTATAGGCCAGTGTTCCCATCCATGCTGAGTTGCAGTAACATAGGGAAACATTTTAGATGCACTCCTCACTTGGGGCAAATAACTCATTGGAAAAGTCTCCTGTGATTTCCCCACACATACCTTTGAATGAACCAGTTTGATAGTTTCTGTTCAAACCTAGACTGGCATCTTGGGAGAGTGTGTGACAGGGGCGCCACATGTGGTTTGAATCCCAGTGAAAGTGCTGAGCCAGGGAGTGGCTCCCTAAAGGCTCACCCTGCCGCACCCCTTCCTTGGGCCAGCAGCCCCTCCTGTCTGAGATTCCACGTGTCCTCTAGGCTGTATCCTCACTTAGAGCTCTGGCTGAAGCCTGGCCCCCCGGGATGCTCACAGGCTGCACAGTCAGTTTTCTGCTGGAGCCCCGGAAAAGGTGGGTCAGTTTTCAGGGCAATCTAGGTGCCAGTTGCCAGTGGGCAGCCTCTAGGCCACAGGGTTCCCATCCTGTGGGAGAGGAGTGAGAGAAACAGATGCGTTCTTCATAACTCATGAGCCCCAGTTGGAATCCACCCCAGGAACCCATCAAGTGTGAGCCAAGTATCTAACCTTCTATGTGTTCCATATCTCAGAGGTCAAACAGTGTCAACACAAAAGACAGCTAGAAGCCTGGTAAATACCTCTCCTTAGCTGTGCCTTACAGCACAGGACATACCCCACTCCTGTGACAGAGTGATATCCCCCCAAATGCCCATGGTACCAAGGTGGAGAAATGGCCCACTCTAACCAGACAGTTGCCCCTCTGCCCTTGCCTCTGTATCCACTACCACCAGCCACATGGTCAAAGTGCTCTTAACCTGGGCATAGTGGCTCACACATATAATCTCAACAGTCAGGAGACTGAGATAGAAGGATTATAAACCAGACAGCTTGGACTACATCATACACAAGGAGGCCTTGTCTCAAAACAACAACAACAACAAAAATGTCATCAACAACAATAATGGCAGAATTGGAGGTTAAAGCACAGCCACACTAGAGGACTGAGCTTGAATTCCCAGAACGCACATGAAATCCAGACACAGAGCTCAGAGGTCCGTCACGCCAGTGCTCCTAGGGACAGATGCTAATAGAGACAAGGGAGTCTGGAAGCTGTCAGGCGTGTTCCTCTGGTGGATGCAGCCAAAAAGTAGCAGAGACCCTGCCTCGGTGCAGGGAGTTGGTAAATGCCACTGCCTGAAGTTGTCCTCTGACCTCACCGCACATGTGATCTCACAAGTTGCATCTGCACACCTGCCATTGTAACTAAAGTGTAGATAGAAAACGTGTAATCAGCTGGGCAGTGGTGGCACACGCCTTTAATCCCAGCACTTGGGAGGCAGAGACAGGCAGATTTCTGAGTTCGAGGCCAGCCTGGTCTACAGAGTGAGTTCCAGGACAGCCAGGGCTATACAGAGAAACCCTGTCTTGGGGGAAAAGAAAAGAAAACATGTAGTCTACCAGTTATCCTCATGGCATTTATATTGTATTATGCACTCTAAGCCACTTCGAGATTACTAAGACAGTAGACGGCCCAATGTGTGGCTTATATGTTAATACCACTTCGTTTTCCATGAGGGGCTTGTGCATCTGTGAAGCTGAGTGTCAACAAGGTCCTACAACCAGGATCTGTGGATCCTGGGGCACGGTGTGTGTGTATGAGAGAGAGAGACAGAGAGACAGAGACAGAGACAGAGAGAGACTGAGTTCAATGTGGATAAGAGCCTATGAAGAGGCGTCCTGGTGAGCACAGCTGGGCTACTGAGAGAGCTCTGAGGAACTTGAGCACAGGAAGGTTGTGTTGGCACAACTGTTCAGCTATTTTATTGGGTTCTTATATCTCTACCTCCCTCCCACACTGATCCCTCCCAACCCTCCCATCTTAGATAGGAGAGAAAGAAGGTTAGAGGGAAAAGGAGTGTCGATCTCTATAGACAACTTCCTGCTGATTAGGGATGTCCTGTTTCTTGGAGCAAGGCCAATCTTCATCCTCAGGGTATTTCCAACTTCTTATCAAACCACAGCATCAGCAATGGAGAGCAGCAGCCTTCTCCGAGTGCCTCTAGCCCCTCAGGGCTCTGGCATTGATACTCCCCCCCCCCCCCATTAAACAGTCTGCACCCAGCAAAAATTATGCCCCTCCTGGAGTATTGGACAATCATAGATACCAGCTGTGGACAAGCTGAGATAGCTCTGTATCCCATACCTGGGATTAAAACAAAATCCATATCTATATAACAGAACTGGGTTTTTAAAGAAACTAGAATTCTCACTAGAGGGTTGTGCAAAGAACCCAGTCTTGGAAGCCATATTGGCAGAAGTGGAGTTAGAGCTTGTTGAGCCGAAGCTATACTTTAGAAAGGCCAGATCCCACAGCACTTAGAGGACCATGGGAGCTTGAAGGAAGTGTATGCTGACTGAGCCATGCCTTACAAAAAACCCTGGGCACAGGGCAGTGCACACTTTTAATACCAGCACTAGGGAGGCAAAAGCAGGCAGATCTCTGTGAGTTCAAGGCCAACTTGGTCTATATAGAGAGAGTTCCAGGACAGCCAGGGCTACACAGAAATAGCCTGTCTTAAAAAACAAAATGAGTCCTGGGCTACATCCTAGCCTGCACTGGTGGCCTACAGGGGCTGGAGCTGGCCAGATTTGGGTGGGGAAGGACTGTGGGGAAGGACTCTGGGGAGCCCCAAGGCAAAGGTAGGACAGGGACCTTGGGTAAACTGGACTTTCAGACAATAATTTCAGTATAAGCATATGTTGTGCGATATTTGGGGACGTCCTCATACTTTTAAGATTCTCTTAAATTTGAATTAAGTGAGGCATTCCTCACTTAATTTGCTGAATGATATCCTTGCAGTCTAGGGGCGAGTGCCCTTAGACAGCAGGGCAATTGCTGGTAGACGGGAATCTATGTCAATCAAGGGTTCACAAGAAAGAGGCATGGCCAGGAAGACACTTAGGGCAATAGCCTTGTCCGGGTCAGTGCCAAAGCCTCAGGCAGAGGGGACAGCTGCAGAGAGCAGTTGGAGACAGACTCTGGCTTTTGTGCAAACCTGGGGAAAGGGAGACCAAATCCACTGAGCCAAGTGAAGGCCCAGAGAACTGAGTGTCCACAGGTTCTTCCTCTGCCCCAGCAGCCATTCGAGGCTAGACTGAGGTAATCCCGGGTTCCACTGGGCAGTTTGACAAGTCAGGAGGGATCAAAACAGGTAACTGGGTCACACATGGAAAGGGATGATGCCCAGTGGTGCTCCGTGATGCCCCGCAGTGTTCCCACTGTGACTTCCCATGCAAACCTTTACCCATGATTCTCTAGTGATGTCCTCGGTTGTCAGACCTTTCGGACGGCTGCAATTCAGGGGGAATCCACTGAACTTAAAGCCGCTGATCTTAACCATCAGCAAAGTCTGGGGTTGAGACCTCTGCTCAAGGAACCATACTTCCATTGAATCTTCAGCCAAGGAAGGCGTCATGGAATGGCTCCTCTCTAAGAGTTACTTACCCCTTTGAAGTCCTGGGGTTTTGTCTGCTGCTACAAATGGATCGCACTTCATCAACTCGTTCCTAACTGACTGAGCTAAAGCTAAAAACCACACTTTTAAAAAAAAATTATTCATTTGCTTGCATGTGTATGTGTGCAGACAAGTGGAGGTAGAAGGCAACTTGCAGGAAGGAGTTGGTGCTCTTTCTGCCATGTAGGTCCTGGGAATGAGCTCGAGTCCTCAGGCTTACTGACAAGCACCTTTGCCTACCGAGCCATGTCCTAAGGTCCAACAGACAGTGTGTGTGTCCTGGGGGGTGTCTCTCTTCTCTTTGTGTTTCTTGTTTGGTATCTGAGCCCTTTTCCCAAGCTTTCCAAATAGGTCACTGTGACAGGTCCAGCTAGGAACGGCCTCCTGGCTTCATAGTTTTTTGTTTTCTTCTCACAATGCTGGCCTGCTGAGAGTAATAACAGAGACAGGTACAGGGGCCTTCTCCCTTCCTGGATGAACTGCCCAAGGGGATCTTGTTTGTTCTGCCCAAAGGGGCCTTCATTATTCATTATTTCTAAGTGAGCTTGCTCTCTGTTTTCCTCTGTGGCTTTATCTCTAGGACTGAGGTTCCCTTCCACAGGACATCAACATGGCCTCTGACCCTGAGTAGCAAGGTGGGATGACACAGTTCCTGCAGGACCTGAAAATCCTCACTTCTCCCTCAAGGCCAGGACTGTGGCTGACTCCCTTGGAAGGGTTTTCCATGCCTGTCTTGCTGCTTGGGGTTTTGTATCTTCTTTATAGTAGCATCTGTTGATTTCTTAGGAATGTGTCCATTTCCTCCCATCATATTCTGCAGAGAGTTTCTGACGTACCATAGTTTGTCTTAAGATTTCCCCAACCCCATGGCTCTTTGGAGGGGTGAGGGGAATCCCCCCTCCCCACACTGAGTAGAAACCATACTTCAGATTTTGAATTTGGACCCTTTGCTGAATTAGCAATTAGTGGACCAGTCTCTCGGGCAGGAAAACCAGTCTCCAATCAGCCCTCATTCTCAAAGAAACAACCAACACTGTATAGAGTACACTATGACCAAAAACAACATGGAGGGGAAAGGGTGTGCCTGATCTTACAGCCTACAGTCCAGTCCATCATCCAGGGAGGTCAAGGCAGGAATCTGGAGGCAGGAACTGCTTCAGGGGATGGGAAGAGTGCTGCTTTACTGACTTGCCTTCCAGAGTGTGCATGGACTATTTTCTTATGATTCTTAGGACCAACAACTCAGGGATGGCCTTGCCCATAAGCTGGCACTTCCACATTGATCAGGAAATCAGGAAAATGCCCCACAGGCTGTCCGTAGGTGGGTCTGGTGAAGCATTTCTCTCACCAGACTCTAACTTGTGTCAAGTTGACATCAAACTAGCCAACACAGGGAGTGGTTTATCCCTGGGACAAGATACTTGACAAAAATCAAGTAAACACAGTAGGGTTTTTATTCTGGCTCTGGTTCTTAGAGGTTCCAGTCTGTGGTTACTTGGTTGTCTTACCTCTGCACTGTGGTAAGCAGGGGATGACCACAGGGACACGTGATTACAAATAGCTTCCCAGCTCACGGCAGAAAGGAGGCCTGGGAGGGCGGGAGTGGAAGAAAGGAGCCAGGGACAGAATCTAGCCCCTAAGGATCTACTCCCTTCAAAGTTACAACTACCTCCCAAGAGTCTATTAAAAGAGAACCCTGAGAGCCAAAAGCCACGCGTCTGTACTGATGTGCTGGGCCTTCAGCATCCATCATCAGGACATTCTGTGTCCAAACTCCAGCACAGAGATTAAGGGAGCACCTTTGTTCTCTAGTTCACCTGCGACATTTCAGGCTAGCATGTCCTCTGCCTGTAAAGCTCCAAGTCCATTGCACATGTAGGAGGTCCGTGTAGGCTATGGTCCATCTCTAACTCCTTCCATATGTGTGGGGACCTTCTTGGTCCGGTCTTGTGAGCTGGTGTGTTTAATGTTTCAGGACCAGGACAGACATTGCCTGGTGTTCTTTGTACCTTTCCCTCCGAAGAGTCAGGGCTGGAGAGGACCTGCTCAGTTTCCTTGGAACGCCTTATCCACTTGTGTGAGTGAGCATGCTTAGGCAGAATTCTGTGGGGTTCCATCTGTCTTGTGCCTTCTGTGGATATCTTTAGGCTTTTCTGTTTGTGGTTTTTAGTTCCTCTTTGACACGGAAAGCATTTGGTAAATAGATTTTTAAAATCCCATTGGTGAGGCTTTGGGGATCCCAGACAGTCACTGCTGCTTTTATTATACCATGGTTGGGACAACAGATCTGCCGTGACCCCCCACTTAGAATGACCTTGAAGCGACTCCTGAGCCCTAAACATTGACTTTCGTGAAAGGCCATAGCCCGCTCAGTCCACACCACCATTTTCTGTTGATTCCAGCCATTTGACTAAAACTCCCAAGCACCATTTTTTAAAAAACCCTTTTTCCAAATGCTTTCTATGTCAAAGAGGAAATAGGAAACCACAAACTGAAAAAAAAAATCTGAAGATACCAACCAACATCAGGCACAAGACAGACAAAAACTTAACAAAATTCAGCCAAGCAGGGGACTGACGGAGCATGCTCTCTCACACGAGTGGATACAGTGTTCCTGTGTTAGGTTAAACAGCTTAGTCCTCTGTGTCCTTGTTCACTTCATTTGTCCAGCTCTGTGAGCCTTGTAGACCTCACACTTGGGAGCAATCCATTCTTCCTCTCCCTAGGTCTTACGTGCAAGAGACAGATAAGCCCTGCCAGTCACGGCTGCAGCGAACTTAGAGTGCTGCCTCCTCCTCTTCCCACACATTGCTTTTGACATTTTCTTTTTAATTGCGCTTGTCTTAGTCACAGCTCTCTAGAGGAGCAGAGCAGGTACAATGAATACATACTGTGAGAGGGGACTTGCTAGATTGATGCGCTCCACGTGGGTTGGGTAGTGCAGCGACAGCTGACTGCATCCCGAAGAGACTGAGAACCTCATAGCTACTTAGTTCACAAGGCTGGGTGCCTCGACAGTCCCAGTCAGGTACTGAAGGCCTAGATAATCCCTGGAGAGGCTCTGGTCTCCAATCCACAGTAGAAAGCCAAAGGCACTGGAGGCTGATGTCCATGAAAGATAGTGATCGGGGAGGAGGCAGCGGCAGCAGAGTAGGTGTGAATACCAGCAAGAAGGGAAGGCAGGTGGGCAAGAAGTGGCTTTCCCAAGGATCTCTGTCTATCTGGGCCACAGCTCGAAGGCATTGCTCACTCTGGGGGGAGGCTTTTCTCTCCCCAGTTTATCTCTTTCTGAAAATGTGCCCACACAGCACGTCTCTTAGTTAATTTCACATCCAGTCAAGTTAGTAACCAAGTTCCCTAAAGTGCATCTGGAATTCACTTTCAAGTGTACAGTTAAAGTGTGCTAAGGACACTCCTGGAGTCTTCAGCCCAGAAATACCCAGAATGCCTAAAGCTCTGTTCTCGTTAAACGCTGACGCCCTCCTTCCTTCATCTCCCAGCCAGCCGCTGGCAGCCACCACCCTATTCTCTATGTGGATTTTAGCCTTACGGAATAGAATCGTGTGGAATTTGCCCTCAGCATGTGTTTTCAAGATTCGTTCGAATTACAGTGTGAGTCAATCTTTCCTTCTTGTGGAAGGTCAAAGAGACCTCCACGGTATGGACATACCACGTCTGGATTATTTCTCCATCCAGGGAGGTGTGGAGCGGTTTCTTGGTTCCCGCTGGTCATGTGGTGTGCAGACGCCTCTTTGAGACTGCGGCTCTTTCAGTTCCCTATGATAGTCCCTCAGAAGGGCTGCTGCATGCTGCACTGCAGGGCGATTCTATCTTTGATTCTTTAGGAGCCACCGTGCACTTTCTACCACAGCCTCACCACCCTACATTCGTGCCACCTACAGCGCACAGAACCTCCCTCCTCCTCACCAGCAACCGTTAGTTTCTGGGCTGGCTGCTCTGAACAGCATTCCATCCATTACTCTGTGGGCTGAGCCGCACTTTGTCAGGGACCACGTTGTGATTTATCACTTTTAAGTCTTAGATTGCTGGAACATTCCACTGCTCCTCTTTGGGACATTCGGAAGTCCCTTGATGGTGCTGGTTTTTTTAATCTCTTTTAAAAGGTTTTTCACGGTTTTTTTTTTTTTGTTTGTTTGTTTGGGTTTTTTTTATGTGTATGAGTACACTGTAGCTGTACAGATGGCTGTGAGCCATTATGTGTGTGGCTGCTGGGAACTGAACTCAGGACCTCTGCCAGCCCCGCTCACTCTGGCATAATTCACTGTAGTTGTCTTCAGATGCACCAGCAGAGGGCGTCAGCTCTCATTACGGGTGGTTGTGAGCCACCATGTGGTTGCTGGGATCCGAACTCAGGACCTTCAGAAGAGCAGTCAGTGCTCTTACCCGCTGAGCCATCTCGCCAGCCCCGGTTTTTCACGTTTTTAATTCAAATAGAATTTTATCACTCTGCCCCTTCCCTTCCCTCCCTCTAGCCCCTCCCAGGTCCCCTCCCTCTAACTCATTCCAGGTCCTCCCCATCTCAAATTGATAGGTTTTTTTTCCTTTATTATTGTTTTGTGTGTGTGTGTGTGTGTGTGTGTAGTTTATGTACATGTGTGCATAACTGCCGTTTCTGTGTGTACATGGTTTTCTGGGAGGATCACTTTGTATTGGATAACCAGGAAGGGCCTCATCCCTGGGAGAGGCTAACTCTCTTTCTCCCTGCAGCATTTAGACCCAGGTAGCATCTGATGTTTCCAAGGACTGGGAGGACGAATTGCATTGGCTTGCCTGGGTCTGGTGACCTTGGCTGACTACTTCCTTTCGTCTAGGCTCTTCACCAGAATGTCACATCCCTTGGGACAGTTGTGAGGATGCTGCCCCCATGCAGGGCCTGGTGGGACCTGAGGCACTGTCAGCATTCTCTGGAGATTGATAGCTTTTCTGGTTGTTAAGACATGTTTAGGAGCTGGACGTGGTGGCGCACACACTGTTAATCCCAGCACTCTGAAGGCAGAGGCGGGTGGATCTAAGTGAATTTGAGGCCAACCTGGTCTACAGAGTAAGTTCTAGGACAGCCAAGACCACACAGAGAAAATCTGTCTCAGAAAAACAAACTAACAAACAAACAGAAGGAAGAAACTGTGCTAGGGATTTTGTTTTCTGTTTCCCATTGTTTACTACTTGTAGAAGACATCCTGTCTGTCTGTCCTTCCTTTCTTCCTTTTATTTTTTGAATTTTGGCATTTTTTGCTTTGTTTTGTTTGGGTTTTTTGTTTGTTTTTTAAATTTTTTTTTCACACAGGGATAGGATTTTTTTCTTCCTTTCTTTTGCTTTTTCGATTTTGGTGGTTTTGGTTGTTGTTTTGTTTTGTTTTTGATTGGTTGGTTTTGTTTTTTACATTTCTTCTTTTTTTTTCTTTTCTTTTCTTTTTTTCCTCTTTTTTTTTTTGACACAGGGATAGGATTTTGATGGTTGGTAATGGGGAGGCTATTGAGTTGCGTGTGGCTTTTGCTTCCTGGGGCTTTGCTGAACATATGAGTAAGATCTAGGGGCTTTCGGGGGAGTCCTCGGGGTCTTTAAGTATAGGTTTATGTTGGCTGCAAATAGGGATGCTCAGACTTCTCCTTTTCCTGTTTAGATCTTTGTTTCTTTCTCTTCCTACTCCCTCTATGTGTAAGTGCTATAGTGGATAAGAGCAGCAGGCACGGCCCCCTCAGAGGCATCTTGTGTTGTGTGCAGTGCTTGATCTCTGGAGCCCACAAGATACCTGGAAAGAAATGACCCCAAACATTCTCCTCTGATCTCCACATACAACCATTTCATACATGAATATATATATCTGCGTGTGTGTGCATGTTTGTGTATGTGCACATGTGCATGCTTATGTATATATGTGCTTGTGTGTGTGTTCATGTGTGAATACATGTGTGCATATGTATGTAAGTGTGTGCATTCATATGTGTACATGTGTATGTTTGTGAGTGCTTGTGTGTGTGTGTGTGTGTGTGTGTGTGTGCCTGCTTTGGACATATGCATCTTCACATATCATGTCTATATACACACAGGCAAACACAGAAAAGAGGAGAGCATACTCGCCTTATTCTGATATTGGAGGAAATGCTCTCACTTTCCCTATGTTTTCTGTATCCAGCCTTTATCATGTTACAATCTACTCCTTATGTTCTTAGTTCCCTCATGAAGCAACACTGAACTTTCTCAAAGGTATTTTCCACACCTATGGAGGTGATCAAGTGATTTTTATCCTACAGTGTGTTTCTTTTCTCTTTCATTTTAAAAATATTTATTTATGTATGTATGTATGTATGTACGTATTTTATATGAGTACACTCTAGCTGTCTTCAGACATGCCAGAAGAGGGCATTGGATCCCAGATGCTTGTGAGCCACCATGTGGTTGCTGGGAATCAAACTTGCTGAGCTATCTCTCTGGTGCCCCTAAAGAGTGTTTCTATGTTGTGTTATGTTCATTGGTTTCATATGCTGAAGCAACTGTACATCCCCTGGTCACCTTGGTCATTGATGCACATGACGCATGTGTCCTTGAGTTCTATATATAGGTATCTGGTTGACCATTTCCATGTCTATACTCACCAGGGAAAGTGGACTATAGTCTTTATTATTATTATTATTTTATTTTGAGCAGCCCTTACTATGTAGCCCTTGTTGGCCTGGAGCTCACAGAAATCCACTTGCCTCTGCCTCCCCAAGTAGACAGACTAGAGGTTGTTGGGGCTATCAGCAGGTCTGCAGGACAGGTATGTAAAAATGTGTTCTTCAGTTCGAATAATTGTGTAATTTCTGTGATTCATTTTGTTACTTACTTCCAGTTTTATTTCACTGCGATCCAATAACACCCTAGAAAATTCTCGATTCTTTTACATTTGTTAAGATGTGCCTTGTGGCCTAGAAGGTGGTATAATCTTGAGGCAGTTCCTTGGACCACCAAGATGTACATTTTATATCCTCTACTCAGTAAACGGTTCCAAACAGACCTCTTCAAAAAAAAAAAAACCTTGGGTGCCAACATGAGTGTCAAACAATGAAAACCCTTTGTTCTCCTGGGACTGTGTAGGCTGAGCTGTAGGGATGGCAGAGTCACCCACACAGACGGAAGATGCCCTGAGGGCCTGGTGTGGTGGGAGAGAGATGGTGCAGAGGATTGTTCTCAGCTTGCCCTCATGTTCTCAGGATGTCCTTGTTCTCTTCACCTCCAGTTCCTTTGTGGGAGCCATCTGTCACTGAGAGTAGTGGCATGCAAATGCTGCTCCCAGGTACCTGGTTACTGCTGGCCATCACTGTGATATAGCAGGGACCGTCATCTACTAGAGCTTCAGAGCCTCCGAGACAGAGGATCCCCTAGCCCTGGGGGGTTACTGCTCTCTGAGAAGTCCTGAGCCCACATCTCCGGAGCTTCTGAGGCAAGCACACTCCAGGATGGTGACCAGCACCAGCACTCTGATGTCATCCATGCGTGATGGCTTCTCTCTGTGTGCGATGGATGCTATTTGTGCTCAGCTGGGGCATTTTCCAGTAGTAGAGAGAAGGAGCAGAGGAGCGATGCTGAATTCTTATGCTATGCACAGCCTAAAGGAGAGCCTGTTCTGACAGGCAGCTGAGGGAGCAGTATTGCCTCTATTTGAGTTTCAGAAGGCAGCAGTCCCCAGAGGTTATATTTGCCAGCACACAGAATAGGCCTTTTGACTCCAAAGGGTAAGCTTAAAAAATTTGGAGTAGTTTTACTATTTGCTGTTGCTTGTTTTTTATGAGAGATTAGGACACTCTTCCAATTACAAAATGAAGCTACTCTCTGCCTGCAGAGCTGCCCATGGCTCCAGTCCAGATGTGGGCTCTGCACTCTCCAAGGCAGGAAAGGATGAGTGTATGAGTCTAGCAGAAGGATGATGGGGCTGGGCATAGCAGCCCCCCCCCCGGAGGTGGAGGGGTGATCGGAGAAAAATGGGAGGTACAAAGGGCCAGGTCAGGTAGGGTAAGCTCTGCAGCCGGACCAGGGAGGCCCAAAGACTAGCCAGGAGATCTTTGTCTTGAAGGCAGAGCACTGGGGGTGGGGGGGGGGGCAGGGCGGGGAGCACCCTGGGAGTGTGGAGGGGACATGGTTGGTCCTTCTGGGCCCCCAGCCTCTTAGCACACTTTTCTGTCGGGGACCATCTCTCCACAGAGGCAGCACAGCCTCTACTGTGTACAGGCTCTACATAACAGGTATACATCTCTTGATCCCCTTCCCTGGCCCCTTCACGGGAGACTTGGAGACATCAGGTCTCTTTAGCTGATCCCCTTGGTGCTGACATCAGCACGCATTGGGTTCTAATGCTTGGATCCCAGAACCTTCCTTGAGGCACCCCCTTCTCTGCCCTCAAACTGACTCTTCCAGAACAGGGAGGAAGGCCAAGTCACTCTCGATCCTCTCTGTTGCCTGGCCAGTCCCTTACATCAGCAATGGCCCCAGGTACCCTGGCTTCCTAGTGGTGTTTCCTGGCAGTGGTGTATGGGTATCTCAGGCATTTGATGAAAATTGATATGCTGCCCTGCTGGGTGCCAGGGACGACTGCCCCTGTGTGAGTGAGAAAGGAGTGGGAGGTAAAAGCAGGGCAAACATGCCCCCTCACCCTGAGCACCCCGGATGTGGCTGTGCCTGTGGCTGTGGAGGATGTACTGGCTTCCTGCAGCTTTGGGCAGCTGGAGGAGAACAGCTTGGGGCATGGAGTTCATGAGGGGAGGGGTCATATGAGGTGCATGGCAGGTCTGGGTGCCAGGACCCATAAAGTATAGGGGATACGTGGAGAGAGGACCTTTGACACTCACACGAGGTCTCGTCCCAGCTTCCGGAGCTTGCTGTATACTTGAGGCTTCCTATCTGTGACAGGAAGGCTTCCCCAGGGGATCCTGGCGGGACAGGGGTGGTAAATTACCCCTTCCCCAGTCTCCAGTGTTGCTGACATGATCATCAAGTGTGCACAGCTGGCTCTGAGGTCCCCAGGTGCACTCCCTGTACTCATGTGGCCTGAGCATCCATACACTGGACTGCTTCGTGAGGTCAAGTAGAGTTCAAGTACAGAGACTTGATGGGGAGCTGGGGTGGGGATGGGGCTGGGGGCAGGGATGGTGACTTGCTGTCTGCTGCATTTCCTAGGACTCTAGGTTGGGCCCAGACTACTTCCAGCGGCCCCTCCATGGCCCCTCAAGAGCAAAGTCTCTCACTGAAGGCCTTGGAGTGCCTCCCAAGAATGATTTCCATCTGTCAGCCTATCCCTTGGACAGGTCTCCACGGACGGCTACTCCTAAGCTTTTTCTAAAAGTCCCCAGGTCTCAGCTTTGTCCTCAGGCCCCTGGTGTGTATCAGCACCTTCCTCACCAGCTCTAGCTCAGAGTTTTAGCCATCTCTGTGCCAAGCCTACCATCCAGACGCAGCCTCCTTCGACCTCTCCCTCAGCGGCTGGCCTCCCGGGGTATCCTGCCCTATCCAGTCTAGGCCTATTGGCTAGTGATGCCCGTGGGGAGTCTCAGGCCAGCAGGCACTAGCCTGGTGGCATGTCTGCCCGCAGTGAGAGAAGCCCAGGTTTGCAGAGCTCTGCCACCAGGCCTCCCATAGCTCCACATGCTGTTGGGGACAGGGCTCTGGCGCGCTATTTGGCTTTTTATTTTTAATTAAACATAGGCCTTCAGTTTCATTGCTTTGGCCTCACTGTCAAGATACATGCGCCAAAGTCTGTTATGACCATAGGAGGATGGTCCCCTTGCTTCCCAGAGAATTCTGTGTACCACTTTGCTGAATTTTTGCTCCATGCTATACGGTCCCAGCTTCAGAAACACTGTTTCTAACCATGCTGGGCACTCTGTCCAGACTCAAGCAGTCCTATGCCAGCCCTTCTCCCTAGACCATGATGGGACAAGTACGTGAATGTAGAGATTGCTTTCTAGGGGATGCTCCCGTTTCTGCTGTGTCTAGCCTGGCTCCAGCCCTCATGGATATCTCCTGTTCCCTGGGGTCCATCTGTCCTTGTCAGCTGATGGCTCTGTTCCTATGATCAGAACTCTTTCTCCTCCTGTTCTCCTCCCAACTCGAAACCTCCGGCTCTCTGTGAGCTACTCAGTGTCTCTGCCGTGTCCGTGGCCTCAGTACGGGTCTGGGCTGGCCGATGCCAGATCTGCATCCTTCCCACGGTCCACCCAGTGATGTCGCCTTCCTGGCAGCACTGTGGGTGGTGCCCTCTAGTTTCTTTGTTCTCCACCCCCTCCGTGCTCCTCAGCTCTTCCTTACCTGCCCCACCACCATGACAACCTCAAAGGACGGGCCTCACCCTTTGACTTCACTCCAAGCTTCTCTGGAGTCTTGTCTCAAACCAGGCAGCACCAGAGCCACATCTTGGGCTGTGAGAGCCAGGACCAAATTCAGCTCTGATCTGCACCACCTCTGGTGCTGAGACTTCAACTCTTTTCTGATGTGAGGGAGGCCTCTGTTTTCTTATCAGTAAATATGTAGTCACGATAGGACCACCCTTCATCAGAATGTAGGGGAGCCAGCAGTTCTGAAGAGCCCAGCTCTGGCTCCTCTGTGCTGTCTGGAACCTACAGGCCCCGTGTCTCTAACCTCTCCAGGCCTTGTTCCTAAGCCTGGGACCTGGGCTCAGTCCTTGGATCACTCTGCCCCATTGCTGCAGTGGGCTCCCAGGTCCCCAGTGCAGTGAGGAACAACTTGATATTCTCATGAGATGGATGTTAAACAAGACCAGGCATTACCCCAAACCCCCATCTCTCTTCTAAGGACCAGCAAGGGTCCCATAGCACCCTATACAGTACTGGATCCCTAGCTGAGCCTCTTCTAGGAATAAGGACTAGGCTGGTGAATGGAGCTGGACCCCATCAGGAGAAGATGCCAAATATGGTCTGGGAGAGGGAGGGATGGGCACTAAGCAGCCAGACTCTGAGCAAAGGATACAATGACTGTACCCTCAGCTCCCCTTCACAGAGGTGAGGACAGACTTTTCACCCAGAGACCAGGCAGATGTGAGGACAGGAACCAAAGAATGAAGCCCTTCTCCACCAGCTCACGTCAGCCACAGCTAGCTCAAGCTCCTGGGGGAATAGGTCACTTTCAAGTTCGTGCAATGTGGAGCTTCGGGGATTATTTTTAATCTTGTATTTTCATCAGACACAAGAGGAAAGACACAGTTCCTATGGCAGTTCATATTGCAATTCACCAGCTTGGTTCAGGATTGCTAAACACCCAGGAACAGGTAAATATGCCCAGGACTGGGTAATGTGGTACACATCCAAGTGTGCTAAATTAACAAGGTAGATCAGGACCGTCTCCTGCAATCCACCCCGGAGCCGCAGTGGTTTCCCCCCATCATGTTTAGATCACTACCTGACTCAGGTCAGCCCTTGATTGGAAGCTGGCCGGCCCAGGCTCAATCCCAGCCAGCTCTACCTGCTGCCTTTCCAAAGCTATACAGGTGTTAGGAGAAATACGCCAGGGGATGAAACAGTGTGAGACCGATGCCTGGTACCAATGCCCATGGAAAGCTTGGGGAAATCGGAGGCCATTACCAGCAGCAGAAAGGGAAACCAAGAGCTTCATGGCTTCTCAAATACATAAACTGACTAAGGAAAGAGTCCAGTAGGAGCCTTGGACACAGTGGTAGTTAGTTTTGGTCATCAAGCTGACACAACATAGAATTACCTGAGAAGGGAATCTCTTTTCCATTGGGTTGACCTGTGGGCGTGTCTGTGAGAGGTTGTCTTAGTTCCACGGTGGGCAGCACCATTCCCTAAGCAGAAGATCCTCAACTGTGTCAGAATGGAGAAACGGCATAGAGCACAAGCAAACGAACATGAATGCATTCACCTTTCCCTGCTCTTGTCTGTGGATGCGATGTGACCGTGTATATTAAGTTCCTTCCTCCTTGAGTTGCTTTTATTGCAACAAAATGAAACTCAAACAGGCGCTATCTCCTGACCACATAGACACACATTTCTGGTGCTTGTGGGCCCTGGGATGGGCTGGCGATAGGTAGGGAAGCAATGGGAGAGAGAACCGTAGGCAAGAGACCCTGTCTGGTGTTTTACAGCTCACCATCTCTTCATGGTCACTGCCTGCCGGGACCCTGACTATGGCACTCTCATCCAGGAGCTATGCCTCAGCCGCTTCAAGGAGGACATGGAGACCATCGGGAAGACTCTATGGTGTGACTGGGGAAAGACCATAGGGTGAGTCAGCAGAGGAGGAGGCTGGGAGACATGCCCTCTCCTTTATACTGGGGCATCAGGCCCCTGGGTCTGGGGAAAAGCCAGAGTCTAAAGGGATAGGATTGAGGGGAAAGGGAGTCCCAGTCATTGACAGACATTCATGACCATGTGGGTGGGAGGAGCTGTGTCCTCCATGGGCTGTCCCGGTAGCCATGGGTGCCAGGAGAGCAAGAGATGAAGGGTTCAGATTGGATACATATATAGCAACCAAGTGCAGGCACCTGGGGATGGTTGAGCCCCATTCAGTGCCGGAACCCTGAGTGACTGACTGTCTTGTGACAGAAGCCAGGCCTTCAGGGATCTCCCGGCTGGCTCCTTCCATCCTGCTGTCAAGCCAGAGTTGCTCTCCCCATCTCTCTACCCAGCCCACCCTGCTCAGGCCTCAGAACTTCAGGGGCAGGCTGTCACTGAAGGGGTGGCCCACAGCCCCACCAAGGGTGGCACCCAGTGGACCTTTCTCTGACAGGAGCCAGGATCAAAGATTGTCCTGTCCAAGACAAATTTTCTAGGCTTCGTTTCTACTTCACTGTGAGGGATTGGGAGTATCATGGAGCTACAGTGAGTGGGCCGGTGACTGTGTGTGTGTGCTCGTGTGTGTGCATGTGTATGTGTGCATATGAGTGTTGTGTTCATGTGTGTGTATGCATGCGAGTATGTGTGCATGTATGTGTGAGCATGTACACATGAATGCTTGTGTGCATGTATATGTGCATGTGTTCATGTATGTGTGCATATGTGTGGATGTGTGTGCATGTGTGTGTATATGAATGTGTGTGTATATATGTGTATATGAGTGTGTGTGCACGCATGTGTGTGTATGAGTATGTGTGTATGTGTGTGCACACATGTGCATGTGCCTGTGTGTGTGCTGTCAGCTCTATCTGGGGTTAGACTGTTACAGAACCCAGGTCTAGAAGCTCAGCTCTCAGACAAAAAGTATTCAAGAGAAGAGCATTAGAGATGAACAGAGCCTTTGACTCATAGCCATAGAACAGAAAAAAAAGGAGTCGGCCTCTTCAGCCCAGGGAGTCAGGGAAGGAATGTCAACAAAGAGAGAGACTGATATGATAAGGGGTGGGGATGCTCATGTCTTTTCTGGGAAGCAGCAAGCTATTCTAGAAACTCAGATAACCCTGCTGCTGCTGCTGCGGCCCTGCCGCCATAGCCACCGCCACTGCCTCCTCCTCCTCCTCCTCCTCCTCCTCCTCCTCCTCTTCCTTTTCCTCCTCCTTCTTTTTCTCCACCTTTGCCTCCTCCTCCTCCTCCTCTTTCTCCTTCTCCTCCTCCTCCTCTTTCTCCACCTTTGCCTCTTCCTCCTTCTCTTTCGTCTCTGCCTCTTCTTTCCTAGTTTCTACTCAGGGTAGCTGGTAGATGTCTTTAGCCTCAAAAGGGCAGTCAACATCCGGGCAAGTCTCAATTAAGTTCACACTGGATGATGGCCTGGACAAAATGCTTTTCAAGTGATCTGCACACCATCCATGTGTACAGCTAAGAGGAATTTGACCCAAAGTTTGCGTCAGCAGAGGAGACGGATGCAATCTGAAGGCAGAGATGCCAAGTCTCCTTCCCAGACCCAGACCAGGTCATGGGAAGCCAATGTGGTCATCAGAAGCCCCTTGTGTCCCTGGGAAGTCACCTAGGCAGCAGTTAACCACCACACAGCAGAGCGGCCATCTTCAGCTGAGCCCAGGGGAGTTGCATGGTCTCCAAACTGTACACTAGCCAGCTACAAGCCAGTGAAGCCCAGAGGTCTGTCTAGACTTCTCTCTGGTAGCACTAGGAAGAGATTCATAGTGAATGGACTGTGACCCAGCTAGGACAGGCTGCCTGGTGGCTGAATGGATTCTGAGGGTGACTGAGTGCATTTCCTCCATCACCATGCATAGCACATAGTAGGTGTGCAGACTTGATGCCCTGTGATAACAGGCGCTTTCTTCTAGTGCCAGAGAGAAAAGAAGGGAGTCCTGGGGACCCATGGTGGAGAGGAGCAGGAAGACAGGAAGGCTCCCTGGGGAGGATCTCCATAGAACAAAGGGAGGCCAGTATCATTCACAGAGAGCGAGCTTGGTGATGTTCCCCGACGTTCAGGTCTTTATTGTTCCACAGGCACATTCTGTGGAACAACAAAGCTCTCATGCAAGCTCCAGAACCTCCCTGGTAGAGGGAGGCTGGGAAGCACGGGGTGAGGAGCACTGGTTCATGGGGTGGGACCCACTTTCCTGCATGAGCTTGGGTTCAGACTTACCTCACTCCTCAGGCCCTCCTTGCCTCTTCTCTCTTACTAAGTGAGGTCAGATACCTGTCTTCCCTACCCTCCAGGGATGGAGCCTTTGCCTTCTTTTCTGTGAGATCCTTTGCTGCAGCAGAGTCTATGGCCCATGCACACTTGTTGAAGACAGTCTCTAAAATGAAAAGAAAAAAAAAATTAGTTTTTGTTTGTTTGTTTGTTTTTGCTGTGATAAAATAACCTGACAAAGAACCACTTAGGGGAAAAGGGGGCTTATTCGACTTACAGTTCCAGGTTACAGGGATCATCACTACGGGAAGTTAAGGTAGGAATGTCACATCTTAGCCACGTCACATCCACAGTCAGAGCAGAGAGACATGGACGCACGCATGCTCACTGGCTTGCTTGTGCTCGACTCAATTTCTCCTCTCTTATATCATTCAGGACCTCCTGCCTAAGGAATAATGCTGCCCACAGTGGGTGGGGTCTTCCTACATCAATGAACAACTCAGATAATCCCCCACACACACTCCACCCCATCCAACCTGATTTGGACAAGACCTTGGTTATGACTGTTTCAGGGTGATTCTAGGTTGTGTGAGATTGACAGTTAAAACCAATCATCAAAGCACGATATGTCTGCCCCGCCCCCAGACAACCACGCAGGGTACAATCGGGGCCAGTCATGGTTTTCGTCCAACCCCTTCTCACTCTGCCCTACTGGGCTGCTTGGAGACATCTGGCCTCCTCTGCGAAGCCGAGGAATGAATCAGGAATTGGAAAGGGAGAAGGGACAGGTTGTTAAAATCAGAACAGCCTGTTCTTTGGGCTAATTGGCTTTCAGCCTCAGCTGAGTAGTTTGTATTTAAATGAAAGTTGCATTTATTAGGATCCAGGGAAGACACAGTAGGGCCCTGAGGGAAAGCACTCACTGCCTGCCCCGCATAGCTCAGTGACTGCTCGTCTGTGCACACTGACAGCAAGGTGAAGCCTGGCAGGATGATGGGTGTGGACCGGGCGGCACAAGGATGCTCTGAAGGAGCAGGGACCATGGGCTATAGATGTGAAAAGAGGAATAGTTAGCTCCAGGCCAAGGAGAGGTGACCACGGTCAGAGCCTCAGGGTTCTACAGCAGGGAATATCCACATCATGGCAGCACTGCACCTCAACGGGTCATCTCCAGCCTGCAAGCTCCAGGTCTATGGTCCACACAGCAACGGCCCTAGTCACATCCCTGCCTTCATATCTGGGTCCCGTGAGCCTGTTGCATTCCATGGTGAAAGGGAGTTAAATTGCAGGTGAAACTGAAGACACGAGCCCGGTGGCCATAATGTGGAAAGACCATTCTGGATTACCCAAGTGGACAGGGTTACTCCAGAGGTCCCCAAGTTCGTTCAGATCCTTGCATTGCATGACCTTCAAGTTGGCACTTGCCCTTGGACAACACTGATCCTCATCTGAGCACTTCCTTGACTTCCCAAGTTTATCTTTTAAATCCCAGGCTGGGAATCAGCCATTTCTCCAATGAGCCCTCCCACCCCCGCTTCTATCAGGGTATGAAATTTAGGAACCCAGATATGCCTATTAGAGTCCAGAGATATACAACCCCATATTATGCACACACATACATACCTGTGCGCACACATTCAGACACTGGATTAGATGGGACAGTATAGCCACACAGGGTTAAGAAAAAAAATGGGTGGCCCCTCTTTGTAGAGACTTTAAGAACTGGCTTATGAGGCTGGAGAGTTGGCTCAGTGGTAAGAGAGCTTGCTGGGCAAGTATTAGGACCTGATTTTGTATCTCTAGGACCTCCCTAAAACACACACACACACACACACACACACACACACACACACACGACTGTCCACACTTGTAACCACAGTGCTGAAAGGAACAGAGACAGGGGACTTGCTGGGGCTTGCTGGCTAGGTGTTGGAAAAAAACAGGCTCAGTGAGAGACCCTGTCTCATAGGGATGAAGGGGAAACAATAGAGGAAGGCACTTGCTGTCTGTTTACGCCTCTCTGTGTGGGCAAGCATACAGGTTTATTCGTATACAGAGACAGACACCACCAGAATGAAAATAAGTTCTTTAAAAAAAAAAAAAAAAAGAATTGGAGGGCTTGAGAGGTGGCTCGGTCGCTACGAGCACTTGCTCTTCTAGAGGGCTCAGATTCACAGCACCCACTCAGAGCTGCCTGTCATTCCAGCCTCAGGGGATCTGACACCTTTTTTGGCCTCCTCAGAGACCCATACACATGTGGCACAGGCACATGTACATGCACACTTGAAAGAATTGGCCTTCACAGTTGGAGAATTTGGCAGATTCCGTGGGGCAGGCAGCGGACTGAGAATCTAATCAACAGGGCTTGCGTATCGGTGGATTTATAAATCTCAGGATTGAATTTCTTCCCATGGGCCAGGTAAGACCCATTCACCTCCCCAGGATCATTCTCTTGATGGTGTATGCTACACACTCTCTCCAAATCCCCTCAACAGCATCCAGACTAGTGTTTGATTTTTCTAAATGGGTCCTGGGCCTGGCCATGTGGCTGCACGAAGTGAAGTTAGAGCTCTCTCCTGAACTCCACCCTTTCCTAGTTCTCTATTCCCACCCACTTCCTGTGTGGAAAGTCTCATTGCCCAGCAACAGGCAGGTTGGTTTGTTTTGTTTGTTTGTTTTTTGTTTTTGTTGTTGTTTTTTTGAGACAGGGTTTCTCTGTATAGCCCTGGCTGTCCTGGAACTCACTCTGTAGACCAGGCTGGCCTCAAACTCAACAGGCAGTTTTTTAAAACTGAGTCAGATTTGTCACTCTTCCTCCTGTCTGAGTTCAAATCAAGGCTAGAAAGCCCTTCCTCACACTGGCTTTTCTTTGAGCTTCTATAGTCCTGCTGGGCTGCAGCTACATCCACCACGCCGGCCGGTGGCTTGAGAGGAGTCCTTTAAAGGAACACAGAGACTGGACTGGGAGAATTGGGATGATTTCAAACCAGCCAGATCTCTGGGTAAGCCTGATAGTCTGAAGTTTCGACAAAACAGGCAGAGGAGGACCCCTACTGGGGGAGGGGGAGTTGGGGTATTTTCAAAGTACTCTGCGGCACAGGAGTATGACTCAATGGTGTAGCATGTACCTGTTTCTGAATGGCCCTAAGCTCCATCCCAAGTAACACGCACACACATGTGCACATACATGAACATATAGCCTTCAGCCGGGCAGTGGTGCCGCATGCCTTTAATCCCAGCACTTGGGAGGCAGAGGCAGGCGGATTTCTGAGTTTGAGGCCTGGTCTACAGAGTGAGTTCCAGGACAGCCAGGGCTATACGGAGAAACCCTGTCTCGAAAAAAAACCAAACAGACAAACAAACAAAAAGAACACATACACTTCAATGGGGGGACCCAGCTATGTGTGTCTCAGAGACAAGAAATTGCGGAGTGGCAGCACAGAGCAGCCAATAGTATTCAGGATGCAGCACAGAGCAGCCAATAGTATTCAGGATGCAACACAGAGCAGCCAATAGTATTCAGGATGCTTTCCCACAAGCAGAAGGCTTGCTGGAGTGTCTCACCTCCGCCTATAGCCCGATTTGATTTTTGCATGGTTATGGTCTGCAGCAATTTTGAGTTTTGTTTTTTGATACAGTCTTCCTCTGTAGTGCAGGCTGACATGGAACATCCTACATAGGCCTGGCTGGCCTTGACCTTGTGGCCATCCTCTCAGCTCTGCCCCGAGTGCTGCAAATGCATACCTAGCAAGGTGAATAACCAAGGTACCTGAGAGCCTTAGTCCTCACACTGACCCAGGACTCCACAGCAGCCCTGTACCTTGACTGTGACCCCCACAGCTCTGCTTCTCACCTGTTATCTCCTGGAGGAGGGAATATATCGGAATGCTTGTTGGAAGAGAGGATCTGTCCGGATGCTTGTTTGAAGAGAGGCTCAACATTACCCAGAGTTCTTGAGGGCAGCACAGGGCATCTCTGGGTCAGCCGCACCCAGCAAGAACCTGCAAAGCGCATGACCTCGCTGTGTGCTGGGCTGAGATCTGTCGTTGCTAGAGTTATCTCATTAAACCACAGCCCTGGTCTGCTAATGGAAGCATAATGTCATCTAGTATATTCGCTGCAAATCTTATCTAACTGGGGAAGGTAGAAAGAACATGGAAAAAAAGGGTCGTGGGAAACTCACTACCACGTCACTGCAGGTGTTGGGAGAGAGAGAAGGCAAAAACAACAGAAGGGTCTGGAACTTTCCAGATCCAGCTAGAAAGTAGATGCTTTGTTTCTTTTTAGCCTCCTTTAAAGTTTTTATTTATCATTACTATTGTGTGTGAAGCAAATATGCCACAACCCGTTTATAGAGAGAGGTCAGAGGTCGACTTTCTGGAATTGGTTCTCTCTACCATGCGGGTCCCAGGAATTGAACTCAGGTCATCAGGCTTGGTAACAAGTACCTTCACCCACTGAGCCATCGTGTCATCCCTAACTTAATTTTTAAACTAATACATAAAAACATATAAGTATTGTACATGCCAGATGGGCACTGTGTGACATTGGATACACGTGCACTTTGTGTAACGTTTAAAGTCAGGTTAAACATCCTGTTACAAGCATTTATCAGCTTATGGTAAGGACATTCAAACCTACTCCTCCCTCTCTTTAAACAGTACTATAGTTTTCTCTCTCTCTCTCTCTCTCTCTCTCTCTCTCTCTCTCTCTCTCTCTCTCTCTCTCTCTCTCTGCAACCTCAGGCCAGCTTTCCTTGTTCCTCTCAGTTACTTAACTCCAACCTCTCCCCATTCCTCCCTGCCCTGTCTGCCCACCATTTGATCACAAGCCCCTGTTCTTGTTGGCCAGTGTATGAGATCCTATGTATGCATGAGGTCACGTGTTTCTCTTACTGTGCCTGGCTTCCCTCACTAAAGGATTCAGTTCTGTCCCTGTCAAAAATGGCAGTGCTTACTTCTTCCTGACGGCTGAATAGTGTCCAGTTTTGAGTGTGTGTGTGTGTGTGTGTGTGTGATGTTGTATTTACTCAGTCGTCCAGTGATGGACAGTTGGCTTCTTTCTGCTTCTCAGCTGCTGTGACTAGTGCTTCAGAGAACGCGTGAACACAAGTGAACCTCATTTCTATATAAATGAGAAATAGAATGGCTGGATTATATGATGCTGTTGGCAATTTTTCAAAGAAACTGGCTAGTTTCTCACCTCACGAGAAATACTAAGTTGGTGTCCTGTTTTGCTTTCTGTTGCTATAATAAAGAGCAAAACTGGAAGCAACCCAGAGAGGAAAGAGTTTATTTCAATTTATAGTGTATCGTCCATCACCCAGGAAAGTCAGGGCAGGAACTCAACCAAGGCTGGAAGCAGGGGCCATGGCAGAGTGGTTTGCCCTCTTGTGGCTTTCTCAGTTTGCTTTCTTATGCCTCCTAGGTCTTCCTGCCCAGGTTGACATCACCCACAGTGGCCTGGGCCCCCTATCAATCACTAATCAAGAAAATTCCCCCACAGGCCTGCCTATGGGCCAATCTGATGGAGGCATTTTCTCAATTATGGTTCTGTCTTCCCAGATGACCTAGTTTCAAACTGACAAAAGAGCCAACCAGCACAGTTGGCTAACAGCTTCAGGCTCTGAGATGTCAGCTTAGGCAGGAGAAAGATGTTAAAGGCAGAGAGATACCAATCTAGGCAGGGCCACCACCTGCCATGGCTCAGTCACCAGGATTCGCTAGCACCCCGGAGCCCTGTTTGCTTTTGTAGCCTGCAAGGTGTCTGCTCTGTGCATTAAGCCGTTAGCATTTGTAAATGCAGGCTCCGTCTGCCCCACTGCTCACAGTATCTTACACTGTCCTGCACTCCAGGGCCGCAGTCCTCTAAGGACTCGTCAGAGCTTGTGAGGCTGAGGACCACAGGCTGCTTCCCAGGGCTGTAGTTCTAACTTGCTGACCTCAATTTGAGCCATGAAGACTCTCCCAGGAGCTGTGGAGTGATGGGTAGGACCTCCTGGGACCCCAGAAGTAAAGGTGGCCATGCCGTCTGTTAACAAAAAGGACAAAATGTCTAAGAGCTGCTGTGCAAGACCACCCAGAGTCCTGTGATCTGAGTAGGAGCTACCACACCTATTTAAAATAATTGATTCAGGCGGGGTGTGATGACCCGTTTGTCTTGCTTAGGCCTGATGGCTGCCTTGCTATGGCTGGAGCACACAGCCTCATTTGTGTGTGCAGGGCAAGAGCTGAGGCCGGAAACCCTCTCAGCTTCCAGTCATCTGGAGGGGTTGCCTATGTTTGGAATGTCAACGGGAGCTGAGAGCAAAACTGCTTCTAAGATTTCCAAAGGTTCTAAAATGGCGATTGAGCAGCAGGCAGGGACAAGCTTCTCTGGGTCCATGTTCTGCTTGCCTGCTTCGTAGACTAGCGGGGCTATACTTTCTCTCTATACTCTATAGGGCAGCCATGTTGCCAGAAGCCCAACAATAGGAGGCAACCTAATGGCCTGCCTCCCCCTACCCTGGCACCGTGAGGATACCTCATTTACCACGGGGGTATACCCACAGAGGCACCCACCCTGGAACTTGTCATGTGCCAAGTGAGTCCTGAGGTCACATTTGTGCAGAGCTTGGTGGCTATGGAACTAATGACCTCGTGTGTGATGACAGGAAATCAGTCATGATATAGAAGGGCTTCCTGGCCTAGTAGGACCAATGGCTGGGTAACCTGGGAGGTCAAGAGTTGCAGAATCTAAAGCAGGCACTGCCTGGGCCAAGGCTACTCCCTGCCCACACTATATTCTTTCTGGCTGTGCGTCCTTCCCTTTGACAAATAAAGGTCGTGAAAAAAACAAAAACAAAAACAAAAACAAAACCCTGACCTGCCTCCAAGGTGACAACTAGTTGGAGCTGTAGACATAGCTGGTGGTGTGTTACAGAGCATAAAACACTAGGGCCAAGGTGAGGTCGCCGCTCACAGTCTGCCCACCCATCCCCCAGGGCCATCTTTACACTGTCAGCAACTGCCCCTCCCGCCATACTCCACACACTGAAGGAACTGTCTTCATTTTGAGAGTTTTCAGGAATGGCAATGGCATTTCAGTTGAGATCAGCTCACTGAACACTGAAAGCCTGCCCCAAGGTGAGTTTCATCAAAGATTCCCAGGCCGGGCGGTGGTGGTGCACGCCTTTAATCCCGGCACTTGGGAGCAGAGGCGGGTGGATTTCTGAGTTTGAGGCCAGCCTGGTCTACAGAGTGAGTTCCAGGAAAGCCAGAGCTATACAGAGA
>NW_022196896.1:116822923-116841756 GCF_008632895.1 Mastomys coucha
TGACAGCCATTCCTTTATGCCCAATAGCCACTGAATCACTCTTGACTCCCCTTTGTCCCAATTCCTGGGCATCTTCCTTGTGGAGGATACGGCTAGGGAGGTAGTACCCTACAGGCATGGTGGCCATTCGCGTGGGCTGTTGTCATTTCCATCTGCCTTGTTTTAAAACCTCAGAGGCTGGGTGCTGCCTCACAGTGTGTCCAAAAGTAAAAGTTCAGACTCGGGACACCACGAAACACTTCCCACCTTGTGGAAGGCAAGCAGGTGAAATGTATCCATCGATGTAACTGGATACCACTTCCCCGTGCACACACAGTTTCCTGGCCCTGGCCCAGAAAGCTCCTGAGCCATCTAGGCTCTGCAGACTGAAACAGCTAGGTGCTCACACTGGGCTTCCGTGAGCCTTCTCTAGGGCTGCCTTCTGAGGCTCTGTGGTGAGCAAGACGAACACGAGCACCTGGTGCTGCATCTTGTGTGTTGTGGGGGATAGCTGGGTGGGCAGAGGTGATAGCTAGTGTCCCTTCCACGTGCTTCTGTCACCCCACCCTTCCTCAGGTCAGACTTCAGAAACTCTCCCCTCATCCATTAATTACTCAGTTGGTGGGATTTTCTCAGGAGTACGCAGGAAAGAACCCTACCCACTCCCTGTGGGCGGCTCCCAGCGTGGCATCACTCAGCAGCCACCTTCCCTGGCTATATTTCGAAGCTTCGTTTTCTCTTAAGGGACTTTTTGGATTTAAACACTTTACCCAGTGAGCCATCGTTCCTGCTCATCAGTCCCCTCGCCTCTTGAAGTGGTTGGTATGTCCCACTTCCAACAAAGCCAGCATATGCTCCTCTGGCCACAGCTCCTGGGTGGATCCTATCCCTTGTAGGATCAGGAGCACATTTACCTGGTAGAACAGACACAGTTGACTTGGAGCGGTGTGTGGAGAAGAACTTGGTGTGAGGATGATTGCGGGAGGACTAGGGTGGGCCATAAAAGAGGAAGACACTGGACATCTACCTATGACCTCCACACTATGCAGACATACATGTGTACACATGACCATTCATGTGCATCAACCACACGTAGGATTTTAAAAGATTTCTTTTGTTTTTTTTTCCTAAGATTTAATTTCCCCCTCCAGTTTATAGTTTCTTATTTTTAAGTAATAGTTATGGCATTTAAAGCTATGACGGTTCTCTTTCTTTTTTCCCCTTCTTTTTGTTTTGATTGGTTGGCACTGTCATATTTTCTTTATGAAGTCTTCTTGTCTGTCCTTTAGTATGTTTACTATCTTCCTGACTTTCCTAAGGCATGTGTATGTTTTTTTAAAAAATCATTTATTTAATGTATACTAGTGCTCTAACTGCATGTACACCTGCATGCCAGAAGAGCATCATGGGCGTCAGATCCCAGTATAGATGGTTGTGAGCCACCATGTGGTTGCTGGGAATTGAACTCAGGACCTCTGGAAGAACAGATTGTGCTCTTAACCGCTGAGCCATGCCTTCAGTCCCAGGCATATGCATCTTGATCCTCATAGATTCCGGTTTCTTATGCTCTCCTGTCTATTCCTCTCCATTGAACCCAGGACTGCCTCACGCTGGGCAAGCTCTCTAGCTCTGCGACACACCCCAGCCCACGGGCTCTCGCTCTCTTAGGTTCATCTCCTGCTAGAGAGAGAGGAGACAGAACAGTAGGCCCAGCATTTGTGTTTCTCTTGAGGTTCACTGTGACCTCCCACCTGAAGATTTCTGAAAACACTCAACTGTGAAGTCTGCTTTCTACTCTTAATTCCCGGGCAGCTCCATTTTCTGGACATAATGATGGATATTAGAGTCTTCAATTCTAATACTTTTAAAAATCATTTTCTGTCTTGTCTGCACGCGCATTCCTGCTCTGTTCTGGGCACGCCATGGTGTGACCTGTGGCTGTCAAGGCTGCTACCTAACTCTCCTTATCACAGGATCTCGTAGCTTCAGCTTCGGGTGATGTTTAGTCTCCTACCGACAGTGGCAGCCACATTTCAGCTGCTGGCTCTTTGGTGGTCCTCTGGGTTCCTGCTTTCAGTACATCTCTTGCACCGTTGCTGGGGTTTCCCTCCATGGTGGATGGCAATGCACCTCCTTCAAAGGCATCGGTGAGGAGAGGAATGTGTGCTCTTTGCTCCCTCAGGCACTCCAGCTCTTGTCTTCTTAGGTGTTTCCCCTCTTTCTACACTGTTTCTCCCCCTACTGTTGAGATACGTTTTCTCTTCTTAAGTGAGACTGTAATATTGACAAGTAATTTTTCACTCAACCCACTGAGATGTGTGAAACATGTGCATTTGTATGCCCGTGTTTATTTTCTTGTCAATCCATACAAGTTGGTTCCCTCTCCATGAAAGCAGCAATCTCTGATTCCCATCCCCCCTTTCCCCTCCCTCCCTCCCTCCCTCTCTCCCCACATCTCTCTTTCCCCTCCCACTCACTCCTCTCTGCCTGCAGTTATATGTTCTAAAACCCACCCCTCCCTCTGTGTTCTCAGTTTGGTTTGACTTTCTTTTACTATGTCTCTCTTGGACGGTTTCATCATCGGTGAGTTGGCGTCTCATCCTGGCAACCCTGGCTCTGATCTGGCTTTTGTTTGCTTTGCAGATGGGCTGTTAATTTACACATGTCTTATTATTTTCTAACGCCCTCATTCCCTTCAGTACAGATTCTTAAAATTCAATCCGTTATTAGAAATAAGCTGTGCGTTTTAGACATTCACAGATCTCAGATTGCCTAAGGTGCTTCCTGACGCCTTTGCCAATGACAGCTTGGCAGGGTAACAAGCCTGCGTGTTCTCTGAAGTTGCTCTCGCTGGGTTCCATTGTCTTTTGGTGTCAATGTTAGCGGAGAAGGCAGAGCAATTACAGTTGATTGACTGGCTGGTTGATGGATATGTGGCTGAAGTCTCACTTTCAGCTTAAAGTCTTGGTGAAACCTTATGATGGTGGCTTCCCTTCAACTGTGGGAACATCAGCTCCCCATATGTGTCCCAGCACCTAGGTCTGCTCCTTGGTAGATGGATAGCGTCCTCACACTGTCAGCGCTGGACTCTGCGCATCTAACACCTTCTTCCACCTCTCGCTCATTTGCAGGGACTGTGCCCCCACTCATCCTTTGACCACATGGTCACTCTTTTTCACTCCTAGCCGCTACACCCTCTCTCTGGGCTGCATCCTTCCAGACGGTCTGTTTTGCCTTCTGGCCTTTCACTTTGTAGAAAACATTTCCTGGTTGGATGTTGCAATGACTGTCAGCTGACACCATGGTGCCAGGAGCTGACTTTTGCCACTCCCTAGGTCCGAGGACAATTGCCCTCAGCAGACCTGAGCACCGCCATTGCTGTTACATAGAACCAGGTCTGGCCACCTGGGGCATTGACACAGTGGAAGCTCTGCCTGGTTTTTATGACTCTAGGACCCAAAGGGTGGCAGCATTTTAAATGACTCCTCCCTGAGCCACAGCCAGGCAGGAGGTGCAAACAGAGCCTAGTACCTGCAGAGAGGCCACTTGTGGATAAAGAACAAGGAGACCTGAGTCCCCTTCCAGAGCTGGTCCTGGTGGGAGTAAACCCCCCAAGCCAGGTGAGTCTGAGACTCTGTAGGTTTTGGTACATAGCAGCTATTCTATGACCCAGGCTTACAACCAGGATGGTTTTGAATAATGGAGACATTCCCTGAAGCTGACAGCTTCTCCCTTCCAGGAGGGACAGTAACTGCCCACCATGCCTAGCATGTTCAAAGGCTGAACACACAGAGACCTTTGCAGGAGCTGAGGTGCCAGTGCGGCATGGCTATTACCCTGTGTGGAGTGGGTATCCGCTGACAAATTAGGTAAGGGTCTAAGTATTTGAGGCAGGGCTTTAGAGACAAATGATTGACTCAGTTCAGTAGATACTTGCTGGAGATGTGGCAGGCCCGTGGCCAGGGGTGCTGGGCACCAAGGACTGAGCAGGGTAGAGCCTTTTTTGTCTACCCCCTTAGAGGGACCCATGTTCTTCCTTGAGATCTGACCCAATAGCAGGGGGAATGGACCCTATCACTCCTAACCAGCATCTAGCCCATGCCACCAGCCTTTCGCATGGAGCAAGGTCAAAACAGGAAGTTAAAGGCCACAGAGAAGTCACAGTCACTGTCCCTTCCTCAGGGGGCTTTAACTTCAAGTCCCTTCCTGTTTCTCTCAGGCACAACTCTATCTCATGTCCCAGATTTCACCCAGAGTCCAGGACAGTCCCTCCATCCAGGTAGTCAGGGCTCCTGCAGGGACAACGAGCACCGGTAGGTTCCTGCCTCAATGTTTCTGTTCTCGCTTTAGACTGACAACTCTTGATGCACACCCTGTCCCACTGGGGTTGCCCAGCTTCCAGGCTGAGTTTATGTTCTCAGATTAGAGCCCAGGCAAGTCCTTTCTTTATGTCCTTCACACTGGTCTGGCATCTTACACGCCTGACAATGGACGCTCCTTACATCTGTGGCAGTCAATTCGATGCCAAGTCCTGAGACAGATGGTCTCACCCGCTAGCAGGTCTCAGTGACCCACAAGTTAGCAAGAGGTAGAAGGCTGCATCACAAGTAGCATAAAGCCAGAGATGGGGATACCTAGGAAGCAGGGATCCTCCGTGGAGGTTGTCAGTACACGCTGCTGGCAACCGCCTAGACCCATTTAAAGCTGCAAACACTGAGGCTTTGTGAATCGTAACTTGTTACCACAAAATCACATGGAGAGTGGACCCAACAGAAGTAGAATGTGCCAGATCCTTCCCTTTCTCTAATCCCCTGAAAGAGGTTGAGCTAGGACAGGAGGGACATACGTGGCACAGCGAGTCGGTGATCTGTGTGATGGGTTGTCCCGTGCTGGGGTTACAGCAGGGAGGACAGCTCAAGGACACATTCAGGAAGCCCTGCAGATAGGCCCTGTAAATCCGCTGGCTGCCGGAAGAATCACAGTTTCTTGGGAAGAAAGAGATGGGGAGAGGCAAGCTTCTGGATGGCTGCCTGGAAGCTGGGATGGAGGGTAGACTGGAGGAGACAGCCCCTCCTTCCAGCCACCGTTGCGTGCTTCGTAAGGACAACAGCAACCCTGGATGGCAGCGTCCAAATATAGCATCCCGGCTGTCACGCCTAATCCCAGGCTTGGACACATGCATGTCCCCAGGAGTGTGAGAGCTGATGGGCCTCACTCTGCCTGAGTATAGACCCTGCCCCCCACCCCCACTCAGCTGGAGTCAAGGTCAGTCTTTCTTGGCTAGACAGAGGGTCCCCACGAGGGAGTCCCAGGAGCTCTCTGGTAGATCGCCCTCAACCCACATGTTCCCTGTGCCTCAGTAGTCAGTCACTGTGCCCTGCATCCTCAGCCCCTAGGGCTGGCCTCACTGGCATAGAACAACCCCCCCTTCCCCCGTCCAGACCCCGATGCCAGCGCTGGCAAAGAAGTCTGTGACTTTGCTTCGGATGCTTGCTGAATGCTAACACTGCTTCATCTCACAGCCCCAGGAGCTGGTGCCTGACCAGGCCTGTTCTCAGAACAGGGCATTGTGCCCACCCTCCTGGTGGGGCCTCTCCGTGGGGAGCTGGCTTGGCAGCGATGGGCTGCATCTGTGCCAGAGCCAGCTGCATGTGGGGCCAGTGATGGATTTAGAAGCTTCTCTTCCTCCCAGCCTGGCAGAGGTGCCCAGACTCCTATCTGGCCTGGAGCCTGAAGAGTGGGAATGGCGGAGAAAGAAAGACAGGGGGATAGGGCGCCAGGACAGAGGAGGCTTCTCAGGGGACAGAAGAAGGAGCCACAGGGATGGGAGAGAAAAAGTCATCTGGCTCATCCAGCTCTGCATTCGCCCTCTATGATCTCTCTACAGGGCTCTTCACCAAGTACCCTGGTACTTGCATACCATATATATATGCACATATATGCACTGTCAAAAGGCTAGGCGAGGAGTGAGTGAGCCCATGGTCTTCATAGGACACCATGGTTTCCTGCCCTCCGAAAAGCAAGCAAGCCTTCAGCCATCTCAGGCATATGATGTGTGCACAGGCCAGCCATAGGGACTGTAACCTAAAGCCTCATTCCATATGCCTTTAGTTAACATGAGGTGTCCACGGTGGTGGGGACTTGGCCTGATCTGTCCTAGGCCTCAGTAGCCCTCCTGAATCCCAACATCTACCTTGTTCCACATCTCCCGTTGCCATGGAGCCTGTTTTCTCTGCAGGTTGGACTTGGCTGGGGAAGCCTGAGAGGTCATCAAGGTTCAGGAAAGGAGCAAATATTTAAGCTACAACCACCCATTAGCCAGAGGAGCCCCAGACCTGGGTTTGGGGGGCAGTGTGGCATTACTGTACCACGCTCTCCCACAAGCTATGTCTCAATCCCCAGAGCGTTATGAACAAAATGCAGGCTCTCTGGATTGTAGCAGTCCCCTTGGCTGGGCCTCTCTTTCTGTGGGTACAGTGGAGGCTCTTACGGGCTCTGTTAGGTGGCATTCCCTCTTAGCTCTGGGACCACTATCCCAGATGACCATGCAGAAGTGGCGATTCCATCACAGCTCGGCAGTCACACAGATGGCATCGCTTGCGGAGACGGATGACAGCAAACTCTGTTAACCAAGCAAGCCCAGGACCCTGTGAAGAAGAGACAGCCTTCTCCAAACAATGTGGCCCACAGATGTGTCAAACTGCCCCTCTGAGAAACACGTTCCGGATGTCCCCTCACCTCCACCCCTACCCTCAGATCTTCCTTCTCCTGGGATCAAAGAGAGAGTCCCAGCTCTGAGTGTGCAGAGTGTGGGCTGCATTTCCAATAGGCTGGTGGGTTGGGGACTCATTTCTGCAGACCAGGTGCTCACACAGAAACCCCAGGCTTCCCCAGGGCTCCTCTGCCTAGGTTTGAAGGCCATAGCGAGTGGTGCCCTCTGGTGGGCACTGGAATCTCAGATGCCATTTTTATCATTGTTCTCTGGGCCTTTTGAGTGCTTCTTGCATGCATTGGGTGGGGCATCCATGAAGCAGCAGGGAGTCTTCTTCTTGCCGCTGGAACCCTGCCAGAATTCCTTCTCCCATCTTTGTTCCAGTTTTCGGTTTTGAGAGAGAAGAGATGCCCAGCCGTGGTCAGCGAGTGTCGTGTGCATACAAGTGAGGGAAGTGACTTCAGACTGCAGAGGTTCTGTACTAGGCCCGGAGTGCCGTTGCTGGTTGCTGATCCCAGGGTCTTGGCAAGCTCACACGTGCTGCTGCCATGTCTTGAACAACACCCTGGTATTGCCTGGGAAGTGGCTTTGCTCCAATGTCAAAAGTCTCTTTTATATGGCTCTGGGTAACATCATCTTAAAATACTCATTTGCCAGCCACTTGGTTGGGGGAACTCGCAGGCTAGCAGAGCATAAGAGACCTCTTAACACTCAGCTCCCCTCTGAGAGGCACAACGCAGTCAGGGATCACTTGTGGAGTGTCCTTCTTTTCCCTCCCCCCACCACACATCCCAATGGACCAGCCACTCCGTGTGACTCTCAGAAAGACAGCTGGCTCAGATCCCACTGGTTCTGCAAATACTTCCCTAGCCTAGGAAAGTGTTGAAGTGCTTTAGTCCAACAATTCGCAAGACTCTCTCATACCTCTGCCCAGAATCCAGGGGAAAGTGCCCTGTTACCTGCTGCTTCCTACAGCACCGGGCATCTCCCTGGCTTGTCTGAACACCATCAATAAGCTGGGTGGGCTGCATTCTCCTGCACTGGAGTAGAGACCTTCTGTGCAGACTGGCTGCCCAGGTAGCCAGCTCTAGCTGTTCACTCAATGCCTGATGGTGCTGGACTGAGCTAGACTTTCTGCAGTCCGGAGAGCAGCCTCTGCCCACATCAGGAAGTCCCTGCCATCTGTTTTGGGGATCTTGAGCTCTGTCACCAAAAGCAGCATCCACTGTCCTGAAGGCAGCTGGGCCTTCAGAGGGCCCCTTCCCGGCTGATGGGATGGTTTCAGGCACTACGAGGAAGCACGCGCTTGCTGAGGGAAGGGCCTCTTCATGGGAGAGGAGATCTCAGAATTAAGTGTGGGCTAGGATGGTGTGCATACCCAGGCGGGAGGATCGTGAGCTTGACGCCAGCCTGGACTACATAATAAGACTCTGTCTCAGAAAAATGAGACAGTAGGGGAAGGAGGAGGAGGAGGGAAAGAAGACATGAGTCTTCATCAAAAGCTTTTCAACATCAAATGGTGTTTTCTCCCTTGACAGGTTGAAGTGTGGTTTTGTGACAGACTTTAATGTGTTCTGTACAGCTAGGCGAAGCTTGTGAGCGCTTTGCAGAGGCGCCTTCTGAGCCTCTCCTTCCTACCTACCTACCTACTTCCCTTCTTTTCCTTTCTCTTTTGAGGCAAGGTCTCCTAATGAAGACAGACCAGCTTCACATTTGCAGAGATATACTTGCCCTGTATCTGGACACTGGGATTAAAGGCAGCCTGATGCGCAGTGCACTGTATATTATTTACATGTTAACTTGATGCTCTAACTTACTGGTTTTATAGTTGATGTTGTCTGCTCGCTCTCTCTCTCTCTCTCTCTCTCTCTCTCTCTTCTCTCTCTCTCCCCCTAGATTAGACTCTTCAGAATCATGCCTGTCCTCCCACCCCCACCCCAGACAGGGTTTCTCTGTGTAGCCCTGGCTCTCCTGGAACTGTGCAGAACAGGGTGGCTTCCAGGTAGTGGGACTAAAGTCGTGAACCACTTTATTTGGGAGGAGGGAAAGGTAGAGGCAGACAGACAGGGAGCAGAGCCATGAGGGCTGAGGAGGAGGGGACAGAAAAGAACAGAAAGGACAGAAGGAGAGGCTCGCTGGGGACACGTGAGAACAGAGAGGGAGCGAGAGAAAGATGGGAGAGAGGGAGAGAGAGTGCTTTTGAATTTTCCTATCCATGTTATTGTATTTAATGCATCAGTTAGTTCGTTTTTTTATAGTTTTAAATGCATACACACCCCTCCCATAGGTGTAGGAATGCTGGGGGCGGGCGGGGGGTGGCGAGGAACAAGTCCACAGCATGAATGTGGAGGTCAGAGGTCAGCCTCGTGGTATTGTGCTCTCCCTCCACCTTTCCTATAGGAATGGAACTAGGGTTGTCAGGCTCGCAGAGCCAGGACCTTTCCCCAAGGAGCCATCTTACAGGCTCTTTTTTAAAGTCTTCATTAGACTTTAAAATTTTTTAAGTGATTTTTCTTTTATACAAGGTCTCCCTACATAGCCCACACAGCCTTGAACTCAGTGGGTAACCCAAGCTGGCTTCCAGCTCCTAGGGACCCTTCTACCTTAGCCTTTGGAGTCCTAGGATTACAGGGCTCGTGTGTCACCACTCCTAACTTCTGCTTACTATTTATTACATTATATTATATTATATTATATTACAATAATAATAATTTACAACTCTACATTTTTCTCAGAATTCATTTTGGAGCTGATTTCATTAACATTTTCATACATGTAGTAATGTTGTATTTCCATGGCTGCCCCTAATGGAATGTTTTAACTCTTGGTGACCCTTGAACTGCCTGTCACCTTTCATTTCTGTAGAGTGCATTCTTTAAAAGTATCCTTTTTTTTCTTTTTCTTTTTGCTATCATTTTAGTTTTCAACATTGTAGCCAAGGAATATTGGCTTATGATGTTTCCTTGGGGAATCTGTTGGTTTTCCCCTGCTGCCTAACATGGCTCCAGGGACTTTCAACAAGATTGTTGGCTCTTAATATTTTATGTCCTTTTTTTTAAGATTTATTTTATTTTATGTGTATGAGCACACTGTAGTTGTACAGATGGCCGTGAACCATCATGTGTGTGGCTGCTGGGAATTGAACTCAGGACCTCTGCCACCCCACTCGCTCCAGCCCCACTTGCTCCGGCCTAATCACTGTAGCTGTCTTCAAACACACCAGAAGAAGGCGTCAGATCTCATTATGGGTGGTTGTGAGCCACCATGTGGTTGCTGGGATCCGAACTCAGGACCTTCAGAAGAGCAGTCAGTGCTCTTACCCGCTGAGCCATCTCGCCAGCTCCTTTTGAGTTCTTTTTACACTACTTTTGGGCTAAACTTTGCAGGCATGATAAGGCCCCCTCCCCTATGAAGATGGAAAGATGTGTATATCTATCAGACCCCAACCCCCAACACACACACACTACACACACACCGCACACTACCCACCACATACCACATACCACCCACACATACATACACACACACCACAGACCACACACACATACATACACACCACATACCACAGACACACACACACCACATACATGCACACACATACACACACACACACACACACCACATACCACACACATACACCACATACATGCACACCCATACACACACATACACACACACCACACATACCACACACATATACAGACACCACACACACATAAACACACACACCACACACAAACACATACATACTACATACACACCACATACACACACACACCACACACATACATACCACACACATATAAACACACACACCACACACACATACATACTACATACATACCACATGCACACACATACACCACACACACACACACACACACACACACACACACACACACACACACACAGGGATTTCTGGGCCGAGGTGCTATAAATGCCCCTCTGCTTGTGTCAGTTCAGCCTGCATTCCCTCAGCCTCCAGGCCTCTTTCCTGCCTGCCTGGCCCTCTGCTTTTGTTCCCTTCTGCTTTTAGAGTGACTGTTCTGAACAGGCTAACTAGCATCAGGCTTTGTTAGAGGTCCCAGCAGTACAGTACAAGCAGGGAAAGGAGAGCTGAGATATCCAAAGTGGATCAGAGCCCAGTTGTGATTGAGGGTCATAGCGGTCCACCTCCTACCTACAGGGCCCCACCCTGCCCCATCCCAGACAGCCCTAGTCCCTACAATGCCACAGTGGCCACAGTGACTTCCAGGAAGTAGGAGGGAGGCTGTTCTGTGTGGTGTGCCACCGCCCACTTTCCGCTGCCCCAGAAATGAGACACTGATTAGAAATGCAGTGGCCTTTGCTGCCGTTTTTCTTCCTAAAATAAACTTCCAAGCAACCATAAAATAATGCATACTAAGTAAAGCAAAGCACGGCCTACTGTCCCTGCATCGGGAAGAGCCCCTGAAGGATGTCTCTCTTACAGGGATGCTCCACTAGAACGGCAGGCTTTAGGCTGCCCTGTGGACCAACCCACTTTCTCTGTCCAGCATCTTCGTTTCTTTTTTTTTAATTATTTTTCTATTTTTTTATTTTTTTCGAGACAGGGTTTCTCTGTGTAGCCCTGGCTGTCCTGGAACTCACTCTGTAGATCAGGCTGGCCTCAAACTCAGAAATCAGACTGCCTCTGCCTCCCAAGTGCTGGGATTAAAGGCGTGTGCCACCACCGCTCGGCAAGAAGAGAGTGATCCCTGACCAGGAATCGAACCCGAGCTGCAGTGGTGAGAGTGCTGAATCCTAACCACTAGACCACTAGGGAGTGTCAGCCCTCCATCCAGCATCTTCATGTAAAGATGTGCCTACCTGCACCCTAGAATTTGTTCTGAACATTGTCTTCTTAGAGGCCCCTCCAAGTGCCTTTACCATGTGCTGATTTCTGCCTTTCGTGATCTTGACCTTAAAGTGCACCTCCTCTTACTGCCTTTGTCCACATCTCATACATTTGTTTTGTTTTGAGATAAAGTCTCCCAGTAGCCCAAGCTGGCCTCAAACTCAGTATGTAGCCAAGGATGACTTTGAACTCCTAATCCTCCTGCTTACACTTCCCAAGGGCTGGGATTACAGGCATGGACCGCAAGGACCTGTTGATGCAATACTGGGAATAGAACCATACCTCGTGACTTTTTAATTTTTTTAAGTTAGGCTATTCCTATGTGGTATAGTATGGCTTTGAACTTGTGATCCTCCTTCCTTGACCTCCTGAGTGTTGGGATTACAAATGTTCCTCCATACCTGGCTTCCTTTATTTCTCCATGAGTTTCTGCACAAGGGCACTTGTGATGCGCTCACCAGTCATTTCTATTTGCAGAAGAACTATGTAGTCGGCCAGCCACGGGCCTCTCTGTCTGCACGTTTGTGTGCAGGCTCCCACACCCTCTCCATCAACCCATGTCAGCTGGCATCTCGCCAGGCTCTTGAGGCTAGCCTCAAGTGGGTCATCTGGGGGTGGGACGGCATAGATAGCATCCGGCCCCAACAGTGTTAGAAGCCGCTAGAGCTTCCAAGCTGTGATTGTCCTGGGGATGGGAGGCAAAGGCTAGTGCCAACACAGTGAACCAAATCCCCGGGGTTTCTCCCTGGAGTTTCCGAGGAATGAGATGCCCCTCGTTAGTCAGATTTGACAGTAGTTTATAGGACCCAAAGCACGCACAGTGAGCTTTATACTAGTGGTTGTCAGAGAAGAGGCAAGGAGAAAATGTGTAGCTTTGAGGTATTCATTCCGTCTGCCCCTTTACTTCATTTAATTAGATTCGTCCAGTCGTTTGGGGAGGGGGCTGATCCTCTTTCTAAGATGAGGCTACCAATACATGGACATGTGGGATAAAGTCCTTAGGGTTGCTTGAGAGAGGAGGGGAAGCTGGGACTCAAACCCAGATGATGGGTGCCAGGACACAGGCTCAGTGTTAGGGAAAGTTAGGGCCCGAAGGGAGACAACTGCAACCTCAAGATATCCCCAGAGGAGCAGCCTCACCGTGTGCGTCAGTGGGCAGCAAGTCAGCAGCCACGCACCGAGGAGCCCAGAGCCATGACTAGAGATCCAGACATTTGGAAAACTCCCACCAAAGTGTTCAGGGACATTCCAAGCAAAGTTTGCTTAGGGACCCAGAATAGCAAGTCCTAGCCAAATAAGGATAATTATTCAGTTACATGAGAACTGAAAATTAGGGAGCTAGAGCCAGAGCACGCTTCCTAACCATTTTGAGTCCTCTGGCTATCTCTGTGTTCTTTTAGCAGAGACATGTCCAACCTCCAGGGGGAATCCTTTTATCTCAGCCGAACTGACAGAGCATGCATGCACAATTGTTACTCAGCTGTCACCTCTGCATAAACAAACAGATCCAATAGGCAGCCATCCATGCACCACAGATATTTTTAGGCGTAGGTGACTTCAATCTAGAAGGCTAATGTATCAAAAGATAGAGTCCAGGTCCCAGAATAGCAGGCCACACACTCAGCCCCAGACAGCCTTAGCGCGTAGTCTGTGGTGACCTGGCTTCCAGAATCAGGGACTCCTAATTGTTCTGGTTAGCCAAGAAAGAGAAGGCACCTCCTGCCAGAGACACCCCCAGGCTACAGAGGACATTGTTCTGGGTGCTCTGCCTCCAAAACCATCTCTGGGTTTGGGTAGAGATGGATAGTCTACACCACCAGTGCTCAGTTAACCATTGTCGACTCCGAATGTGGCCTTTGTCTTTAAAGAAGACACTTAATACTTGCTGTGTGGGATGGAGTCTCTCATGATGAGATCCAGGCCATCTCAACGTCTTACAGCTTTTCCTACGTGTGTTTTCTAGCGGAACCATGGGTCTTTTGCTTACTCAGTGCCAGTGAGCAGAGGGGGTAGTCCACTTTCTCCTTTCCTTCATCTCATCCGCATCTGATGTGGGCTGGGAGATTCTCTGGACAGGGGGCCTGACACAAAGGCAGCTGGGGGTGGGGGAGGCCTGTGACAAACTGGCCTAGCAATTTAGAGGCCTCATGATACCCTGGGTGGGGGAACGCCTGGATTAGGAAAGCCTCCACTTTCGACCAAAGAGCCTCTCAGATGCCCTGAGGGGTCCCCTCAGAGCTGATATACGGCCTTTGCTCCACTGATAGACTTTCTAGATTAAAGTAAGAAAAGATAGTTTTAATTTCTCTGCCACCATTTTGGGGCTTTTCACTGTTTTGTATGGTTCCAGAGTCCTCCTTGGTCTATCTTTTGATTGAAGAACTTTCTTTAACCTTCTCTAAAGTGCAGGCCCACTGACTCTGAGATGCTTTTGCTGTTTAAAATGAAAACGAAGAGGAAGCCCTTATCTTATCCCCATATCTGAAGGAGGTTGAGTGTTGGTTTCTGGGCTGCCAGCAGTGTGACTTCCTTGGCCCATGGTCTCTGGCTTGCCCAGCCTCGGAGGGAAGTCACCAAGAGTACCCATAGGCGCTCTTAGCCCTCTGTGTTTAGGACTGAGACTCTCCGCCATTCAGGCTTTGATGTGTGTTTGGTAGTCTCTGTCTATCTGTTGGTTGCTGCTGCTTTGTTTTTAATCCTTTTTGGGGTTCTCTGACCCTAAGTGTTTTTATTTAATGTCTTTCATTAAATTGGGACAAGTCTCTGGCTATTATCTTTTCAAATATCTCTTCTGCTGCATCCCACTCCTGCTTCTGGGGTGGATGGACAAGTTGGAGTTTATTGAATGTGCTGGTACAATATGCCCACAGCTCTCGGACCCTCTGTAATGCCTTCCCTTGGTTTCCTCGGTGTCTTTCAGTTTGTATAAGTTCTCCTAACTTGTCCTCCATCTCACCAGCCCCTCCTGTGCCCTGCAATGCAGCAGAAGAGTGGCCTTTTAAAAACAAGATTTGTGCCAGGCAGTGGTGGCGCGTGCCTTTAATCCCAGCACTTGGGTGGCAGAGGCAGGCGGATTTCTAGGTTCGAGGTCAGCCTGGTCTACAGAGTGAGTTCCAGGACAGCCAGGACTACACAGAGAAACCCTGTCTCGAAAAAAACAAAAAAACAAAAACCAACCAAACAAAAACAACAACAAAAACCAAGATTTGTTCATTTTATTCTGACTGTTTTGCCTGCCTGCGTGTATGTTATGTGTGCCTGGTGCCCCAATAAATAACAATACTGAACTACCATGTGGGGGCTGGGAATTGAGTCCCAGTCCTCTGAAAAAGCAGCAAGGGCTCAAAAGTATGCTCTTTGATGCTTTCTAATCCCAGTACTCTTTCTTGCTATGGCTTCTTCCTCCTCTTCCTCTTCCTCCCTTCTTCCTCCTGTTTCTCCCCCTGCCCAGTCTTAAGGCAGGGTCTCCCTATGTATTCTAGGCTGAACCGAGGCTCTAGCTCCTCCTTCCTTTGCTTTGTAAGTGCTGGGGTGACAAGTCCGTGCCCCACGCCCAGATCCTTTGCGCTCTCTAGGCTTCTAGCCCTGACGAAGCCCCCATCTGTTTATGTGTAGTCCCTTCCTTTCTTAGCAGACCATTGTCATCATCGGAAAGCCCCCTGCCTAGCCTTACCATGATGAAACCCTAAGGTAGGCTAGTTACCCTGCAGTTTCAGGGGTTGTGACAAGGATCCAATGGCACACAGCAATGGTTGGGTATGTTCAGAAGCACATGCTGCCATCGACAGAGAGAAAGCCAGAGAGGCTGGTGGACTAAGCTCAGGCTCTCATGAGACCACCCTAATCCCTGACCTGAGATGATTCCATGGAACTACCTCCCAGAAGTTAGTTCCAGCTCCGAATAGCACTATAGCCTAGCACTGATAGTTGCAGTCCGGGTCATCCTCCCTTTGGCTCTTGCTGTTTTCAGGCAGAGTTTCACTGTTTTCAACCCACTGCGAGCTTTCATGTGTGGCAGAGGCCAAGTCAAAAGAATCGGCATATAGAAGCAGGCTAGGAGGGGTTCCAGTTGATCTGTCAAGAGTTGAGATGGGTTAGGGATTTTCTGTTGCTATGGTCAGCATCCCACAGGGTTTAGATCCCACTACAGACAACTGTCATTGCTGTGTTCAGGAAACAGGCCCAGAAAGACAAGTCCCTCAGCCCTCAACTATCCTCTATTGTCCTGTGATGCCATTCCTGTGGAGCCGCTTACAAACATCTACTCACCCCAGATAGAAAAACAAAGTCAGACCAAAGTAGGGCTCTCTCCAAACTCCAATTTGGTGGGGGGAAAAAGTTTATTGGGGTTACATGCAGGAATCCAGAATGAAGGTTACTTCAAGAGCATAGATGAGTCAGGGGCAGCTGCATTACCAGAAGCCCATCCGGTGTCGGTGCTGACTCATGACGTCTGCAACCTTGGAGCTCACTGCGTGACTCAGAAGCAGCTTGACAGGCCAGGGAGGGACTTCTAGATGGTTTGGCTGATCTGAGGCTGGGCCATCTCCTCAGCAGGCTTTATAGCTCATGTAAGCTAGGGGACAGAGGGACCTAGTGTGTCTGGTCAGTTTCAAGGACTTCCTGTGTCCTAATTAATCTGCCTTTAGAACTTCCTCTATCTATCTATCTATCTATCTATTTATCTATCCATCCATCTATCATCTATCTGTCATCTATCTATCATCTATCTACCCATCCATCTATCCTATCCATCTATCCTATCCATCTATCTATCTATCTATCTATCTATCTATCTATCTATCTATCTATCTATCTATCTGTATCTCTATCTCTCTCTCTCTTTTGAGAAAGAGTCGCACTGTGTTGCCAGCCCTGGATAGCCTCAAACTTGCTTTTGAAGACCAGGCTGGCCTTGAACTCACAAAGATCCACCTGCCTCCAACTTTTTTCCTTTTTTTTTTTTTTTCAGATTTACTTATTTTATGTGTATGAGTATTTTGCTTTCATGCATCTTGGTATACCATGTATGCACACGCGGTGTCCATGGAGGTCAGAAAGGGACATAAGATCCTCTGGAACTACAGTTACAAATGGTTGTGAGCCACCTCATGGGTAATGAGCTATGAACCTGGGTCCTCTACAAGAGCAACAAGTGCTCTTAACCACTGAGCCATCACTCTTGAGCCTTCGCTCCAGCCCTGACCTTCCTGGGTCTCAAGGAGCTTCTAGCTTTAGAGGAGATTGTTACAGAACACCTGACTGCCTGTGTCACCGTGAGAAGTTCCCCAGTTGTCCACAGCACACATCATCTGCTGCCAGAGTCACTAGGGAATGGGGAGATCTCTTTCCCCAATCCAGCCTCAGTTTAGATGAGCCTGAGCCTTCAGCCACGGTATCTCCAACAGCGGTTCTCTGCCTCTAGACTGAGGCCAAGAAGGGTGAGCACAGCAGGGTGTCCGGCCTTTACAGAGTTTCCTGACCACCCACCTCCATATTAGAAAAACCCTCTACTGGGTGTGGTGCAGGGTGCTATGCCCATAATAGGAGGGAATGGCTGCTGCTGTTCCAAGTGGACTTGGGAAATGCGTAGTGTACTGTGCCTGTCCCCAGCTCACCCCCCATCCTTATCCAGCATCCAGTGGAACCTTTCTCATGGGAAAGTGTCAAGTCAGCAGCCCTGCCAGAGTTTCAGGCCTCAGCAATGCCACATAAGCTCAACCTTGGGTGCTGTAGTTGCTACCTGGAGCTGGTCCCTCACTTTCTCTGAGTGGTTTTTTCTTCCTCTACTTGGCCACAGTTGTGTGCTCACTCATGAAATCCAGGTGACCTGGAGCCCTGTAATCCAACTCTGATGGATCCCAGGAAGTATGAGGTTTTACAGTTGTTCAGTGAAACCGAACACTCGCACTTACACACCCCAACTGGAAAAAGCAATGGGTTACCTTATGTTCTCTCTCTCTCTCTCTTTCTCTTTCTCTCTCTCTCTCCCTCTTGGTGTGTGTGTGTCTCTCTCTCTCTATCACTCTCTCTGTCTCTCTCTCTCTCTCCTCTCTCTCTGTCTCTCTCTCTCTCTCTCTGTGTGTGTGTGTGTGTGTGTGTGTGTGTGTGTCTCTATCACTCTCTCTCTGTCTCTCTCTCTCTCTCTCTCCTCTCTCTCATTGAGTCATGTAGGTGACCAGCTCAGTGAGGACCTTTAGGTAGGCTGATAACAGGAGCATGAATGGCCACAGGGTTTGTCATCATGGTCCCCAGCCTTATGGCCTAAGGCTGTAACAGGCACTGGGCACCTCACCCTCTGCTAGCTGCATCCTCACCTGGCAGAGCCAGAACTCTGCCTTGAGGCCTGAACTTCTGAGAAGAGAGAAAGGCATTGCATTGCCTCTGGCTGGAGAAGTCTGAGTCCCAGCTGGGTTTCCTGATAGCCTCTCTTTGTATCCACAGGAGCTATGGGGAGCTCTCTTACTGCACCAGGCACGTGGCAGAGAAGATTGGCTGTTTCTGGCCCAATCCGGAAGTGGATAGGTTCTTCATCGCTGTCCACCATCAATACTTCAGCAAGTGCCCCATCTCTGGCAGGGCCCTGCGGGACCCTCCCAACAGCATCCTCTGCCCTTTCATTGCGCTCCCCATTACGGTCACGCTGCTCGTGACCGCACTGGTAGTCTGGAGGAGCAAGCGCACAGAGGGCATTGTGTAGGTATCCCAGGTGATGAGGGATTGGGGAACCATGGGCCTGGCCCAGCAACAGCATCACGAGCAGGTCCCACATTACATCCTGCTCTAGCCTAGTTAGCACAGGACTTGAGAGTGGCTCTATACTAAGCTGAACATGCCCTAGCCAGAGGCTTCTAGCAGGCAGGTAACAGGGACCTGCCTCTGTTTACCTCAGAGAGAGTCCTAAGCACCAGGTCTCTGGTGTACTTCATCACCACTGTGGGCATTCTGACCTCCAAGGAAGACTGCAACAGATGTGTTTGTGGATGCATAGCTTGTGATTAAAAGAGCATTCTTAAACTTGGGGAGTGTTCTAAATTCTGGGTGCAAATAACCTATACTGGGAAGCAAAGACTGGAAGAAAATCAAGCCACTCCTGGAGATCTATCTTTTGCTGATTGGAGTTTATCTCAGGGTCTCTAACCAGATGATACCCAGGCAAAGGTCCCCTGTGTTTGTTGAGGGGTTCCCCAAATGATTCTGATACCCTTGGCCTCTACCGCATGCTCCCTGCTTTCTTTTTACCTTTCTTGTTTTTTTTTTTTTTTT
>NW_022196896.1:116841770-116843600 GCF_008632895.1 Mastomys coucha
TTTGAGACAGGGTTTCTCTGTGTAGCTCTGGCTGTCCTGGAACTTGCTCTGTAAAGCAAACTGGCCTTGGACTCACAGAGATCCTCCTGCCTCTGTCTCTCCAGTTCTGGGGTTAAAGGCATGTACCACCACTGACCAGCATAGGCCGTGTTTTAGTGCTTGGAAATCATCATAAATTAAAGACTAGTGAGAGTACCTACCATGAGCCAGAACCATTGGTTGAGTAGCACGTGGAGAAGGTGCTGTCTCTGCGTCCCCTTCCCTGGAGGTCACACGGCCTTCCCTGAGAAACCCTAGTGCACAGGACAAGTGAACGCCAAGAGGTGCCAGGGATGTGGCCTCTTCCTCTACTCAATACTGTCCCTTTGGCCCCTGGGAAGCCATGGACAGCAGTGACAGTATTAATTTGAAAAATAGGACTGAGCTATGGCAGTGTGTGCCTGGAATCAAATCACTTTGGGGTATTGAAGTAGGAGGATTGCTGTGAGTTTGAGGTCAGCCTGGGCTATATACAGACACCCTGTTTTAGAAAAAAATGAGGGGGAAAGGCGGGGAAGAATGAAGAAGAGACAGAAGAAAAACACAAAAGAAAATAAGATTGGGCTCATTTGTGACCTGAGCTGGAGACCAGAGGCCAGTCTGCCTTCCCAAGCTTTGACGTGGAAATCCGAAGGATGGGAAAACAAGACATTCATAAGTCACAGAATCCAAAAGCTGCAAGAGAACCAGGGAGCTGACTTGGGAAATGGAGCTGACCCAGTGTCTCATTTCCGGAACTGCTCATATTAGCGCATTCTCAGGGTTTCCAGTAAACCAAGAAGTCTGGAGTTTGAGGTCATCTTCAGAGCATGGCCGTCCCATTCTCTGCTAAGCGGGGGGCAGGCAAGGGAGCAGTGAGCCCAAGATCTCTCACACATGACCCCTCTCACAAGACCCCTCACGCATGATGACCGCTTGTACATCAGCCTTCTAGGGAAGCCTGGTCCGCTGGGAGTGGATCACCATCCATTCCTCAAAAATGAACATTCGTGGTATCCTACTGAAAACAAGTCAGAAGTATGGACCAGAAGTCTTGAGTGTCTGTTTGCAGTCATTTCTCTTCTAGGAACCCATCCCAAGTACATAATTACCATGTGCAAAAGGGCCCATGGGGACCAGGAGCGGAAGAGAAGAGACACCCTCAATGGCCCAACTGGAAGACTGCTCCATCAGATTAACTCCAGATGATGGAAGGCAACGGGTTTCCTTAATGGCATCCTTAAGGGGTGTTTCCCAGTGTGTGTAGTCCATTGAAAATGCAGGTTTTCAAACAGGAAATCAAGGTGACCTTTATGCTGCATTTGTTTACACACAAATTTCCTTTCTCCAAGGCCACATCACGTTGGAGGAATGTCCTGTAATAGGCCTCTCAGAAGACAGAACAATACTCTCAGGGACCCATCTGGCTGCCACCATCCCAGCTGCTCTGCGTCACTTCCTGGTGAAGGGTGATATGCTCAGGCCCCAACTGGCTGTTTGATCTGTGTGTACTTGAGCAATTAATTCAGCTCTGGTAGCCATGGGGGAGATGACCTGGCATATGTAAGCCCTCTCTGCCTTATCCCAAGGATGGTGTTTGCCAGTCAGAGGAGCCTCATCCTTAGGGCCAGGTGGGAAGCATATTCCCAAGGAAAGACTGGCAATGAGACCTCCCTTCCTCCTTTCCCTGCTCAGGACAGGGCTTCTTTGAGTAGCCCAGGCTATTCTGGAACTCCCTTAGACTCCCTGAGTCTCCCTGAGACTCCCTCCCTCTTTTTTTCTCAAGACATGTTTGTTTTTTTTTTTTTTTTT
>NW_022196896.1:116843684-116852820 GCF_008632895.1 Mastomys coucha
AGGCTGGCCTTGAACTCACAGAGATCTCCCTACCTCTGTCTCCTGCATGTGAAACACATTTTAAAAAAAGAATTCAGAACGTAAGTGTATATGTGTACGAGCATTTGGCCTGTACATATGTATGCGCAGCATTTGCGTGCCTGATGCCATCGGAGGTCAAAGGTAGGTGTCAGATCCTCTGGAGGTTACAGATGGTCAGGAGCTGCCATGTGGGTGCTGGGAACTGAACCCGGGTTCTCTGCAGGAGCAGTAAGTGTTTACTCAGAGAAGCTTTTCTGGTCGGTTCACCTGCATAGTGAACAAGAGGAGACCTGCAGCGCAGCATTTTCCAAGGCTATTCAGAACAGCAAATTCGTTATGGGACTAAGCCTAGACTGGGTAAGGGGTCGCCGACTTTACTCTGTCTGTTCACACATGTTAGAGAGAGAAAGTTCCTGAGACAGGCAGCTCGCAAAGTGATCACTCTTCCTAAACCCACACCAGCCACACTTCGTGCCTAGCCACCCACCGGGCAAGACTTCCTCCAACACGCTGGCAAGAGACTGGGGAAGCTTGTTCTCTGCCCACCCCTGGTGTTAGGGCAGGAGGTGGGAAGGGTACTTAGAGGTTAAAGGCAGGTGGCAACTGCTGCCCATGCTCAGTACAGACTGTTATGATAGTGTCTGCATGCCAGACAAGCCCATCCCATCCAAGGCACAGAGACAGGTGGAGTTCGGTCAAGTGTCATGTAAGCATGGAGACCCCAGTTCCAACCCCAGATTCCATAATAAAAACAAAACAAAACAAAGAGGCCTGGAGGTGCCCACTGGCAATCCCTGTGCTGGGAAGGAAGAGCCAGGTGACTCTCTTGGGCTCACTGGCCAGTGAGCCAACCCAAACCATTGAGACTTCCACATGTATATCTGTGTGCCCCACCCCCAGACACAAACGCAAAGTTGGCACGTACAAACGATGATAGCAAACTGCCTGGATCAAATCAGATGCTAGCTTGCCAGTGGAGAGACAAGCCAATCAAATCAGATGCCAGCTCTGTCAGTGAGGAGGCAAGCCAGTCAAATCAGACGCACCTGCGCCAGAGAGGAAGCAAGCCAATCAAATCAGAAGCCAGCTCTGCCAGTGGAAAAGCAAACCAGTGGCTCCCTGCCCCTCGGTTTCCTACCTACCAAGGGATGACTATGGACCTTAGTTCAGTATTTGCAAGAAGAGCCTTCACAAATAGCCTGTTCACTTTGGCCACGGGGACTCACCTTAGTACAGGGACCTGTGAACGGACAACTGCAACTGTGACTATCCCCCGGGGGTTTACCTTTCCACCTTTCAATATGTCCTTTTCTGTCACCCAGAAGCTAAATCGTGTGCGCGGCTAGAGAATGCTTACTGGTGGTAACAATAGGAACTACCAAGTGGGCACCTTGGAGACCGTCCTTCTTCCCTTCTGCGTCAGACCGGAAACACTCCCTAGAGCTGCATCACCGACCTCACAGGCCCCTGCTTAGGAGAAACTTGCTTTCTCTCAGTTCTCGGGGCTGGAAGCCTGACATCCAAGTGCCAGCAGGCTTGGCTCCCGCTCTTGGCTTGCAGATTACAGTCTCCGGCTAGGGCCCACCCTATGATCTTGCCTGGCCATAGTTACCTCTTTAAAGACCCTCCCTTTAAGTAGGGATCTGAGATCCTGGGACTTAGGATCTCAACATATGAATTTGGGTTGTGGGTAGGGGGACGGACAATTTATCCATGGCAAAACCCTGTCTCCTCTAGGCCAGCTGGCTCACTGCAGCCAGTTGAATCGGTTATGGGCCCGGTGTCTGTCGCAAATCTCCATGAAAACTAGGGGTAAACAACTACAGCTAGAAGTGCTGCAGAGACATCATCGCAAGAGCGAACAAAAACCTGCTTCTCATCAAAGCCCATCAGCACACATTCTTGTTGGGAAACGCCAGGCTCAATTAGGAAGGCGGGTGGTGGGGAGGGTCTCGGGGGAGACTCCTCGGAAAATTCCAGAACCGGTCTTCCTGGCTTTCATTTTCTCATTTTCAGAAAAACAGGCAGTGTTTCTCTCCTGCTGCCCTGTTCCTGACTAGATAACGTTTCTTGTTCCTGAGCTGATAATGTTTCTTCCCCGCCCTCCACATAGACAAAAAAAAAAAAAAAAAAAAAAAAAAAAGAAAGAAAGAAAGAAAGAAAGAAAGAAAGAAAAGAAAGAAAGAAAAATTTTTTTCTTTACTTAACTAGGTCAGCTGTTGGGAAAGCAGGGGTTGGGGGTGGAGATTGTTCAGGAATGTGGAGGGGGTCTGTGGATCCAGAGAGTGTTGGAGGAGGCCTGCAGGCATGCTATTAGTAAAAAAAAAAAGCTGTCTGTGGGTCAGCAGTGAAGAAGGCACAGTTCCGAGTCTCCAGCGAGGGCTGGGGCCTCTGTCCCCTCTGCTCTGTCTTCCTCACTCAGAGGCCATGTCAGACTCAATCGGATGACTGAGGCACAGACGGGCCTGAAGCACCTGTGCTTGGGCCAGCCCGGAAGCACCATTCCTTCATGAACCTGTGCCGTGCCTTCCTGTGGGGCTACAGAAAACAACCAGAGAGTGGGCTCAGCAGGGGGTGAAGGTGAGACATCTGGCCACCCCAGCTGGGGTGTCTCTAGGGGACCACAGCTGTTAAGTTTTATAAAGCAGAGGCAGAAGGGGGTGCCTTAGCAGGCCCATGCTGAGGCATTCCCCACCCCACACCACCAAAAAAACAAGGTATCAGATCCAGTATAAAAGGAAGTTTATTTGGGATGTGAGAAGAGGGTGTGGGGAAGGGAGGGGAGGGAGAGAAAGAAGGAGGACAGAGAGGGACAGAAAGAGGAAGGAGAGAGAAAGAAGGAAAGAGGCCAGTTTGGAACACGTTGGGAGAGAGGGTGGAGAGGAAGAGGGGAGGGGGGAGGAAAGAGGGAGGGGAAGAGAGGAGAGGGGGGCCCAAACAATCCTTTTATTTATGAACCAGACTCATACCTAACTGTTAGGCAGAACCTGGAGGAAATGCTAACAGTGGAGTATGTTCTCTTTCTTTCTTTCTTCCTTTCTTCCTTCCTTTCTTTCTTTCTTCCTTTCTTTCTTTCTTTCTTTCTTTCTTTCTTTCTTTCTTTCTTAGGGTTGTTTTCCTTCCTTTTTTCTTTCTTTCTTCCTTTCTTTTTTTTCTGACGCAGGATTTCTGTGTAGCCTTGGAACTCACTCTGTAAACCAGGCGGGCCTTAAACTCAGAGATCTGCCTGCCTCTGTCTCTCAAATACTGGAAGTAAAGGTGTGCACCACCACTACCTGACTAGCTGAGTGTTTTCAACCCAGGTACCAAAAGCCCGAGTGGGCCTCCCTCCTTTCCTGTCCAGGCTTTTGCATCCGGGCTCTCCTGGGCCCATCTCTTCAAGCTTCACATAGGTTTAGAAGCCTCACCTTTGCTTACTGGTGATGCTTTCTGCCTCCACTTGCTGGCCCCAGTAAGGCTGAAGGACTGGAAGCCCAAAGAGAATGAGCCATTTGGTATGTCCGAGTCCAGTCCCAGGCCAGCCCAGCATCATGCTGACACTAAGACTCACTGTTCCCAGCCCTACACCTCACTCAAGACTGTCCACTGAATGAAAATGAGGACATGGTCAGTGTTGAGTTTTATAAAAGGAAAAGAAGCCCAGGATATGTTTGGTGGAGGCACGGTATAGTGTGGGGAAGTGGGTGTGGCTGGGAATGATTTAGGGCATCAGAAATAGGCTAGTTCAACTGGCTCGGCTGCTTCCCAGTCTGGAGTGCCTTTTCCGTGGCCGTGTGCGGTTTGGTGGGAGCCTGGCTGCAGCGGCTGTCCAAGGACCCCGGTGCTCAACCTCGTTGCTGGATGACAAGCCCAGGAAGGAAAACTCAGAGCACAGGGAAGCCTGAGAGTCTCTGCCTTGGCTGTTGTCTTAGTCAGGGTTTCTATTCCTGCACAAACATCATGACCAAGCAGCAAGTTGGCGAGGAAAGGGTTTATTCAGCTTATACTTCCATATTGCTGTTTATCACCAAGGAAGTCAGGACTGGAACTCAAGCAGGTCAGGAAGCAGGAGCTGATGCAGAAGCCATGGAGGGATGTTCCTTACTGGCTTGCTTCCCCTGGCTTGCTCAGCCTGCTCTCTTATAGAACCCAAGACTTCCAGCCCAGGCATGGCACCACCCACAAGGGGCCCTCCCCCCTTGATCACTCATTGAGAAAATGCTCCACAGATGGATCTCATGGAGGCACTTCCCCAACTGAAGCTCCCTTCTCTGAGATAATTCCAGCCTGTGTCAAGTTGACACACAAAACCAGCCAGTACAGCTGTCCACTAGAACACTGGAGGCCAAGGAGCCCCCAGGACCACCAGGGAGGTGAGCCCCCAGGACCACCAGGGAGGTGAGCCCCCAGGACCACCAGGGAGGTGAGCCCCCAGGACCACCAGGGAGGTGAGCCCCCAGGACCACCAGGGAGGTGAGCTCAGCCGGGCACTGTCTCCTCCTTTGCTCATTTTCCTTCCCCCCCCCCTGTTTTGTTTGTTTGTTTTAAATGTCTTGTTTTCTATTTTTCTAAGCTAAAGACATTCACAAGCACAACACAGAACTGTTAAATAACTTCTAATTCTTAAGACAGTATTCCATGGGTGCTCAGAAAATGTACATTTATGTTCATTAATGGTAAATAATATGTCAGCAGCTACAGCTTGGCCATTTGTCCCTCTATGAGTAGACATTGAACTAGGGTGACACATTATATTTCCTGTTGTCATCCAAAAATCCTTCTTAAAAACAATCTCGTGGTCTGGGACAGAGGTTCGATGGGTAAAGCACACACTGCGAAAGCATGAGTGGCATGGTGGTGGTTTGAATAGAAACGACCTCCATAGACTCATGTGTGTGAATGCTTGGCTCATAGGGAATGGCCCTGTTAGGGGGTGTGGCCTTGTGTGAGTAGATGTGGCCTTGTTGGGGAAAGTGTGTCACTGTGAGGGCAGACTTTGAAGTCTCCTATGCTCAAGCTATGACCAGTGTGGCACACAGTCTCCTTCTGATGCCTGCGATCAAGATCCTTGGCTCCTCCAGCCCCATGTCCACCTGCATGCTGCCATGCTTCCCACCATGATGATAATGGACTGAACCTCTGAAACTGTAAACCAGCCCCAATGAAATGGTTTTTTTTATAAGAGTTTCCCTGGTCATGGTGTCTCTTCAGTGCAAAAGACAGCCTAACTAAGACAGTCAATGATTGCCCCCCCCCCCCCCCCCCCCCCCCCCCCCCCGCACACCATGTAAAGCTGGATGCAATGACACCATCTTTAATCCCAGCAGAGACAGAAAGAGCCTGAGTGGCAGCCAGGTTAGTACACAACATAAAACCCTGCCTCAAACAAGGTAGAAGGAGATTGGTTTCTGATCGCCACATGTAAGCTCTGGCACACACACACACCACTTTAAAAAAAGGGGGTGGCTTTTTTAACTATGGAAATATTCTGCAAATTGAGCAAGAGACAGGTAGACAAACAACAAAACAGAATTCCTAGCACTCAGATAACTGTTAGTCTTCATCTTGAAGCACACCATCTAGATCTTAATAGTTACATAGATAATAGATACTTTTTAAAAATTGTCTCATTCTACCCTGTAAATAACTTTTCCAATTTAAAAATCTATTACTAAAAAAAAAATATATCAAGGCGAGCAGTGGTAGTATTTTCCTTTAACCCCAGCACTTGGGAGACAGAAGCAGATGGATCCCTGAGTTTGAGGTCAGTCTGATCTACAGAGTAAGTTCCAGGACAGCCAAGGCTACACAGAGAAACCCTGTCTTGGAAAAAAAAATTTTTTAAATATATAACATTTTTTTCAAAGGTAACCACAGAGTTTTTAGAAGTTCCAGAGGCAAGGGTTTTATCTTTTTTGTTTATACTATGCTCTGATGAGTATATATCACTTTTTCAGAAGTGAGCACAGAGCTTCTAGAAGTCCCAGAGGAAGGGTTTTATCCTTTTTGTTTATACTATGCTCTGATGAATACTCCCTTATTTTTGTCCTTAAAATGAATGTTTAGAAAGAGACTGCTGGGCCAAGGGATCCTCGCGCTTTGAGTAAACACGGCTAGGTCCCTTAAAAGGGCTCTTGCATCACTCACAGTCAGCAATGTCAACTAGAACGAACGCCTACTTAACTTAAGCTTTGCCTAAAAGGGACAATGGTTTCTTTTCTCTAGCAAAGGAGAAAATAAGTTGGGTAAGGAAAGACATTCTTAGCTGCTGTTCTCATGCACATCTGGTCTGACGGTGAAGTGGCCAACCTGTCTCCTGTGGCTACTGACCATTCACAGACCCTTCCCACAAACAAATCCCTCTTCTTTTCACAAGAGGGCTCCACTCACCAGCTGAAAGTGTTCACATGTTATACACAAAATTCAGCTTTCTTTAGGTTTTTTTTTTTTTAAGATTTGTTTTATTATATGTGAGTACACCGTCGCTGTCTTCATATACCCCAGAAGAGGCCATCAGATCCCATTACAGATGGTTATGAGCCACCATGTGGTTGCTGGGAATTGAACTCAGGACCTCTGGAAGAGCAGCCTGAATTGCTAAGCCATCTCTCCAGCCTGGATAGTTTCTTTTAAAGAGTTTTGTTTTCCTCGGAATTTTGTGAGCTATCTTGTTCATGTAATTTTGTTAGGTAGCATAGAAACTTTCATCTTACTTTGTGCCCTAATTGTTTTATGGAACCGTGGAACTGCTTGATAGAATCAATGAGATGTCTCATGTCTCCGTTGTAAGTAGAGCACAAAGACAAATACCCAAGAGGGTGAACCAGGAGCAGGCCAGGGTAGCTAGCCTGGGCTACATGTGAAACTAGGTGTTGGCATCAGGACCTCTAAAACCCATGACATCACATAGGCGGGACCAGCAGACTTGTTGCCATGGCAACAGCCACCATATACCCAGAATCCACTTGGCTCACCTCCCACCTTTACCTGTGTTATGTCATTATCCATACATAAAGCCGCCCCCATCTCTCCCCTCTCTCTCTCTCTGTCTCTCTCTCTCTGTCTCTCTCTCTCTCTGTGTCTGTCTCTCTCTCTCTCTCTTTCTCTCTGTCTCTCTCTCTCTCTATCTATCTATCTCTCCCCCTTCTCTTTTTGCCACTACCTTGTCCTTCTCTCTCCCAACCAATAAACCTCTAACACATGATATTGTTCTGGCCTGGTGTGCTATGTTCAGATGTGAGCCGCTATTCTAACACATCCTTTGGTGCAGAACTCAGCGGTACCACCAACAGCCACTGCAGAGGGCCACAGAGGGGGACTGACATAGGTGGTGGGATCATGTCCACGGGGACCGACACCTAGCGGGCTGCTGCCAGAAACCCTGTGGAACTTCTGCCCGGCCCGCTGTGTGTGCCGGCTGGGAGCAACAGAACAGACATCCCTGCTCCTCAGCTGGTTGCTGCAGAAATCATAGACTTACACCACGTGAGCTGCTGCTGCTGCCTCAGGACATACGAACTTCTACCACATGAGCCGTGCCACCCTGGTCCATCTTGCAGGACTAGCTTCTGCAGATCCACACCTACCCACTCAGTTCCATGTTTCCACTTACCAATTCACTAGAATTCTCACACAGACACCGGCATATTGATTGGTAGGGTCAGTCAGCAAGAGGGCCTCTAATTTCTCAGATAGGGCCTGACCAGCTTTTTCTGGGGGCTAAGGGGTTGGCATTTTACAGCCAAGCCTTCCAGCTGACATACGAGTTAGGACATCAACCCTTTGGGTGGCCATTCCCTCGGAAGCAGCTCCCGTTCCCTTCCCACTCCGGGCTCTTGCAGCCCTTTAAGAAACCCCTGAATCCAGGGTACAGCCCTGTCTACACTAAGTCCAGGGCTTACTGTGTAGCCTCTAGGGGGCCCTCTTGACAACTTGGGTCTCTAGCCTGGCTGATTTCTTTTTGGTTGTTGAATTGCCCTCAGGATGCCGGTACAAATAATCCAATAACCCTCCAATGGGTGCTGTGATGTCTTCAAATGTACCTCTAGGCACCCCACAGGGATGTCTCCTGGAAAATCTCAAATCTTTGAAGCTAATGCTTGACTTGAAGGCATTAAAATTAATATACCTTTGCAATAAGGTCTGGATTCGGTACCAGCTAAATAATAGTTTCAAATGGCCACTTAATGGCACCCTAAATCCAACTATTTTAAGGGATCTTAATACATACTGCCAGGGAGCTGGTAAATGGAAAGAGGTCCCCTATGTCCAAGCATTCATCTGTCTTCACTCCAATCCCTCCATGTGTCCTTCTTGTTCCCCAACCCAACTTCTCTTAGCCATGAAATCTACACAACCTCTGCTAGATGACGCTACAATGTGAGATCCAGCTAACGAACCACCTCGGTTCTGCCACAGATCTGTTTCCACACTATCAAAAACCCAAACTGCTGCGGGTAGTGGTGGTGCACACCTTTAATCCCAGCACTTGGGAGGCAGAGGCAGGTGGATTTCTGAGTTCAAGGCCAGCCTGGACTACAGAGTGAGTTCCAGGACAGCCAGGGCTACTCAGAGAAACCCTGTCTCGAAAAATGAAAAAAAAAAAAAAAAAAAAAAAAAAAAAAAAACCAAACTGCTGCCTCAGTTTCTCTTTCTCACCAGGATACCCCAGAGCCTGCTAGCTCTACCTCTCCAGACCCCATCCCCTTCTTCTGTGCCAGCTGTAGTCACTTCAAATGCCCTACATTGGCACCTACCTTCACTCCTCCTAACACAGGCTCTAAGGCCACAGCCAAACCCCCAAGTCCTTCTCCTCCTGGGACACCAGGCCCAGCATCCGTCCTTCCTCTAAGAGAAGTTGCTGGGGTAGATAGCCTTGTCAGAGTACATGTTCCTTTCTCACTGAGTGAACTTTCTCAAATAGAGAGCAGACTGGGTTCCTATACCTCTAACTCCTCTGCCTTTATTAAAGAGTTCCAGTACATTACCCAATTTTACTGCTTGACTTTCCACGATGTACATATGATGCTAACTAATAACTTACTTCCTGAGGAACGCAGGCAAGTATGGGAGTGCCACGCACACTTGCGTGATGGCGGTATTTGAGGCGAAAACTTCAAGGAAAGTCAGCCTCCTG
>NW_022196896.1:116853698-116863255 GCF_008632895.1 Mastomys coucha
TTTTACACCACCCATGTGTAGTCTGTTTGTCAAAGCCGAATCCCGTGCCCACCTGGCCAGAATCCCTTTCCCGAGGAACAGGGACCCTGAGAGAAATCCCGGTCCGTGGCATGGGAGCAAGCCAGAAAGCATGCAGATGAAATTCATCAAACAGAGCATATCCAATCATACCGGAGACAATGCCTGACCAGTATCCTCAATGGGATTATAATTCTGCAGGTGGTATTTTAGGCAAAGACAGGTTTATAACATGCCTTTTGGCCGGCCTTTAAGACAGCCTTAAAGCTAGTAAATTTTGAAAAACTCCAAGTGGTTGTCCAGGAACAAGCAGGAAAATCCATCTCAATTTTTAGAACGCCTCACAAAGGTTTTATTACAGCATACCAATCTGGACCCTGAAAACCCAGAAGGTAAGCAACTTCTGATGACCTACTTCTTTTCCCAGAGCTACCCCGACATAAGAGCTAAACTTAAAAAGGCTGAACCTCTCACCCATTCCTTTTTGGTAGTGCCAACATGTCCTATCCCCTTATTGGGAAGGGATCTTCTAGCTAGGCTGGGAGCCTCTATTTCTTTTGCTCCCCACATTCACAGAAACCCAGGCTCACCAACAGTTCCTCTGCTCCTTCTTCTAGCCAGGCAACCTACTAACACTACCATGTTATTTGTTACAGACTGGGTTTCTGCGGGGACCCTTGTTCCGCAGGGTGATAATAGTTCTGGCCTAATGGGCAAAGAAATCAGCGAGTGACAAACTGAAACAGACACAAGGGAGTGCAGAATCTGAGTATATTTGCACAAAATAAGAACCAGGGTTATATAGTATACAGAAACAGGGCGAATGTCAGGGATCACGTAGACAGGTAGTGGTCACATCAAAGTCAGTAAAATCAAACAGCCAGGTATAAATGATTCCTTCAGAAGAACAATAGTGCTCTTCTCCGATGGGTTATCTTGGCAGCCCTAAGCAAACTCTCATGGTCTGAAGCAGGTAAGCACCAGGAGGTCCCATTCTAGCAGCTCCTGGGGATGGTTTGGCTTGTAACACAAACATTAGTTCACGAAGCTTTTTCAACTACTCTCTAGTTTGTAAAGCAATTCTGCCTTGTGTGGTACTGCTCTTAGAGTTCTAACTATGTTTACAGATAGCAATAGCGTTTGACTCCTATCTCTAACTCTGGAGACACCCTATCTGATAAGGCAGCTTCCTTGTGGGAATCAATAGGCAATAATGCCCAACCTTTATTGCTAATTCTGGGGACTCCCTGTCTGCTAAGGCAGCTTCCCTTGTAAAAATTCCAAGCTAATAACAGCTAGGAAATCAATTAGGATCATTGAAACACTGCGGAGGCCAGGAAACGATGTTAAATCTCAGTTTTAGCTATAACGAAATATTTCTTAGGGCACCTTTATGCCTAAATAAAGAAAGCACACAGATCTCTCCACAGACTTTAGCAGAGACCAATCTGGAACACATCAGAAGTAGGAGATGTCAGCGACTGAATACTCAGGAGACTGGCTCTCTGTGAAGTGTCTATGATCAGTCTATGATCAAGTTTTTTAGACCTGTCATGCAGACACAACTGAAGTAGACAAGTGCTGTGTGACAGTTATTTCCTTTACCAGCTTCTCAGGTAGATCCCCGAGTCTGGGACATCCAGAACCTCTCTGCTAAACACCATTCTCCTGTTGTCATCCAATTACTGGACTCTACAGGTACCTAACCCAAGCTCAATACCCTCTCTCTCTCTCCAAAGCTTCAGGAGACTTAAGCCTATCATTTCTGACTTCTTGAGAAAAAAATTCCTTTACCCTACCTCTTCACCTTTAACACCCCTATAGTAGCAGTTAAGAAACCTAATGGTACCTATTGCCTGGTTCAAGACCTCAGGTGCATTAATTCTGCAGTGGTTCCTCTCTATCCTGTTGTGGCTAATCCTTATACACTTCTTTCCACTATCCCCTCGGGGACTTCCCATTCTCAGTCCTAGATCTCAAGGATGCATTCTTCTCTATCCCTCTAGATGCCCAGTCACAGAACATATTTGCCTTTACTTGGGCAGATCCTGATACCCACTTTACTACCCAACTTACCTGGACTGTTCTACCTCAGAGATTCCAGGACAGCCCACACTTATTTGGTCAGGCCCTGGCTTCTGAGTTACTATTTCTGTCTCTCCCTAAATCTAAGATTAAAATCTAAGGTTATACTTTACATAGATGACGTCCTTCTCTGTAGCCCCTCTCTAGAGATTAGCCAAGCTGACACCGCTGCTCTTCTAAATTCTCTCTCCAGTCGAGACTACAGTCCCTTGCCTTCCAAAGTCCAACTGTCCTCTCCTCAGGTCACATATTTGGAACTAACAATTACCCCTGATTCAGTCTCTAACTGTTCCTTCTACAAAGGAGGAGATTTTTTTTAAGATTTATTTTATTTATTTTATGTGTATGGGCACACTGTAGTTGTACAGATGGCCATGAGCCATCATGTGTGTGGCTGCTGGGAATTGAACTCAGGACATCTGCCACCCCGCTCGCTCCAGCCCCACTTGCTCTGGCCTAATCACTGTAACTGTCTTCAGACACAGCAGAAGAGGGCAGTCAGATCTCATTATGGGTGGTTGTGAGCCACCATGTGATTGCTGGGATCTGAACTCAGGACTTTTGGAAGAGCAGTCAGTGTTCTTACTCACTGAGCCATCTTGCCAGCCCCAAAGGAGGAGATTTTTATCATTTCTAGGAATAGCTAGCTTTTTACATTAGTGGGTTCCTTCTTTTTCCCTCCTTTCTTGTCCCTTATATGAAGCAGCGTTGGGCCCAACCCCTTCTCATATCTATTACCAAGCCCTTTCAAAGGCTCCAACAGGCTTTCCTTAAGGTCCCAGCTTTACATCTTCCTGACCTGACTCGTCCTTTTTCCTTCAACATAACTAAAAAAGAGGGATTTGCCTTCGGAGTCTTAGGTCATCAACTGGGACCCTCTTTTACACCTGTAGCATACTTGTCAAAAAATAAATAAATAAAACATACAAACAAAAAAAAAAACCAACAAAGAAAACCAAACTAGATCTAACCATCCAGGGATGGGCACCTTGTATCCGTACCTTAGCAGCTGCTGAACCCCTTATTCGAGAGTCAAAAAAACTAAGCTTTGGGTCACCTATAACTGTCTTCTCTTCTCATAACTTGTCACAGCTCCTAACTTATAAAGGTTTACAGACTCTACCTCCCTCCAGGGTTCTTTCTCTTCAGGTAGCTCTAATAGAAGAACCCACACTCACCTTCTAATCATGCTTGCCTCTTAATATTTCCAATAGTCTTTCTTCACCAAATACTGATCATGCCTTATCTCACTCCTGCACTGAAACTTTAAGGAACTATTACCTCATTCTTCACACATACAAGAGGGCACACTGCCTCAGGCCATCTGTACCTGGTATACAGATGGCAGCTCCTTTTTACATGAAGGGACCAGAAGAGCTAGCTATGCTATAGTGTCAGGCACTGAGGTGGTAGAGGCACAGGTCCTCCCTGCTCATACCACCAATCAACAGGCTGAACTAATACTCCTTACTCGTGCCTCTCAGTTAGCACAGGGAATTCCTTCAACATCTACACAGATTCCAAATATACTTTTCATATCCTCCTGTCCCACGTTGCTATCTGGAAGGATCACGGGACTACTTACCATAAAAGGAGGATTAGTAACTAATGCAAATCAAATCATGGGCAAGCTAAAGGCCCCCCATCTCCCCACAGCTATTGGGATTGTCCACTGTAAATCCCACCAGACTGATGACTCTATTGTCTCCAAGGGAAACAACTGAGCTGACAGGCAGCTAGTGCTGCAGCCTTTAGGGGCCTAGACTTGTCTCATTCTCCCCAGGACATTCTTACACTGCAACCTACATCTCCACCTTCACCCCCTGACACTTGCCAAACTCTGTCCTATCTTCACCAACTCTTTCATCCTAACAGCCAAGCATTGTCTTCTTTTGTTAAGACCCACTTACAGCTCACTCCTGAGGACTTAAGCTTCTTAAAATCTATCACTGCTTCTTGCAAAATCTGTCAGAAGTCTGACCCCAACTCAAGGTATCGTAGCACCCCTTTTCCTACCCATCAGGCTAGAGGTTCCCTTCCTGGAACTGACTAGCAACTTGACTTTACCCACATGCCCACTGTCAGATGTGCCAAGTACCTCCTGGTCTTGGTGGACACCTTCTCAGGGTGGGTAGAGGCATTTCCCACAACTAACAAAAGGCCTCAGACAGTCTCTGATCTCCTGAGCAATTATTCCCCAGTTTGGTGTCCCAGCCTCTCTCCAATCAGACAATGGTCCCGAATTTACTTCCCAAGTTTCTCAAATCCTATCTAAAGCCCTAGACCTCCCCTGGCATTTTCACATTCCCTACTCTCAATCTTCTTGTAAGGTAGAAAGAACTAACCGGTCTTTAAAAACCACTCTTGTTAAGCTGTCACAGGAACTTCACCTTGATTGGGTAAAACTCCTACCTCTGGCTCTTTTCAGGTTATGAGCTCTCCCCAAGCGACCTCTCCTCATCTCTCCCTTTTAACTCATGTATGGACGTCCAGTCCTAACTGCTGGTCTTTCACCTAATGCTCTCCCCTCCCAGACCATCTACTTACCCCATTACTTTACCACCTCCGTTCTCTCCTATGTTTCTTTGCTGACCACTATCTACCTTGGCCATACACTGTCTCTTGTCCACTGCCTATCAACATTGGAGGCCAAATCCTTCTATCCCCTCCAGATCATTGGCCCTTACTCCTCTCTCCCAAATGGCAGAGCCCTTTTAAGGCAATTCTCGTGACCCCTACAGCTGCTAAGTTTGAGGGACTCTCTCATTGGGTCCACCTGTCTCACCTCAAACCTTTCATCCCTCCACCTAAAAATGACTCTTCTTCCTTCATACACGTACACCCTAACAAGACCATGCTCTGTTAAGTTCTGGAGGACATCAGATCACCCATCTTGTCCCTAATCCCAGAAAATGAGGTTCCACTCTGGCAGCCGAGCTCGACCTCACTGGATTAGACATGGGTTTCTCATCCTCCCCCTGATGTTCATTTCCATCCAGGGTAGCCCTTACATCTGGAGATTCAAGGTTCAAGAAAACCCCACAGATAACAAACAGTCTTTCCAAGTAGGGTCAGGAAACTGCTCCATAGCTGGATGCCAGGAACCCAACCAAATTGCTGTCATCCCTGTATCTGTTATCCCATCTAAATATTATGTTCCCTGTATTTGCTTTCTCTTTGACCAGACAAAAGATTATTGTAGAAAATGGCCAGATGAATATGGGGGCTGCAAGATGAATATTTGGTCTTGTCAAATACATATGCTAGGATCACGGACCAATCATTTTTTCTATCAACACTGCAAGACACTCTTTTTCTACATACAAGACCCATGGGATTCCAGGTGGGAGACAGGAGTTGTTGGTAAGCTCTACCGCAAAAATCAGCCCTGGTCCCCAGTAAGTACCATCCATATCCAGAGAAAATATGTCTCAATTGTCCAACCCCTGAATATTGGAAAAGCAGGGGAGATAATCAAACACTCCTCCAAGATCCTTACCTCTTTGACATCACCACTCATAAATGGCACTAACTTGTCATTTCGCCTTTTACTTCAGACACACCAACTCCTTAATGTCACCAGGCCTGGACACTTTAAAGATTGTTGGGTATGCATGGTGGCACATACCTTTAATCTGGGCTGCTGGTGACCTACATAAGGACATTGGAAGAAGGAAGATTCTCTCTCTTCTTCTCCTGCTTGCCTTGTGGGACTGAGCAACTGCTAGATCCTTGGACTTCCATTCACAGCTGCTGCTGACCATTGTTGGGAGTTGGACTACAGACTGTAAGTCATCAATAAATTCCCTTACTACAGAGACTACCCATATGTTCTGTGACACTAGAGAACCCTGACTAATACACTAGGTATGGTGGTATACACCTATGATCCCAGCACTTGGGGAGAGGAGGCAGGAGATTATAGAATTCAAGATCATCCTCAGGTGCATATGAGTGAGCACAAGACCAACTTCCCTCCAACAAGAGATCCTATTTGGAAAACAAACTTCAGCAACAAAACCAAGATGTCCCAGCAGGTGATCAGGATGTCCCACTTGGTAATCAGGATGTACCACCAGGTGATCAAGAGATTGCAAATTAAAGAATGGAATGTCAGGCTGGAGAGATGGCTCAGCAGTGAAGAGTATAAACTGCTCTCCCAGAGGTCCTGAGTTCAATTCCCAGCAACCACATGGTGGCTCACAACCATCTGTAATGGGATCTGATGGCCTCTTCTGGTGTGTCTGAAGACAGCTATAGTGTACTCATATAAATGAAATAAATCTTTAAAAAAAAAAAAAGAATGGAATGTCATTTTGTGTATGCTGTGTTCCCCACTCTGCCTCCTTTAAAAAAAATATTCCTTTCTTCCCTTAAAAAAAAAAGATTTAGTATTTTACCTGCCGGAGTGGGTTTTTTTGTTTTTTTGTTTTCGTTTTTTTTTTTTACTGCATGAATATGTGTGTATCATGTGTGCTTGGTACCCATGGAGATCAGAAGAGGCCACTGGATCCCATGGAACTGGTGTTATGGTGATTGTGAGTCTTCGGCAAGAACAAGTGCTCTTAACTGCTGAGCCATTTCTCCAGCCTCTCTTTTTATTTTCCTGGTTTTTTTGTTTTGTTTTTTTTTTTTTTAAACAAAGTTTCAATGTTCAGTTTTGCTAGTAAACACTCTGGAGCCAGATGCTGGGTGAAGACCTGCTAGCCTCGAGAGGCAGAGAAAGCATGCAGCCAACCTTCCTTCATAGCTGATGAGCCAAACAGAAAAGGAAGTCCTCCTTCTCCATGCTCATCTTGAAACCCCTCCCACTGACTGTCCCTCCCTTCTACTTCCTGTGCTTTCTCTGTCTCCTGACTTCCTCTTACTCTCTTGGGTTTTTTTCTCTGTTCTCCCTGTCAACAGGTTGCTTGCTCTGCCTCTTGACCTATGGTTGACTTTACTTATTCCTGCTTACAATAAACAGAAAGTTCTTGGATTACAGAAGTATGCTAGGACTGAGCCACACCACAACTAGAAACATTTTTTTTTTCCAGTACATAACATAATCTTGGGTTTCACAGTGTGCTCAAATATCCTGTAACATTCCCCTCCTTTTCTTTAAATAAAAAGGACAGATCTTAACTTTTAACACAGTAGAACTCCTTGCAATAATGAAGCTCTTCCTGCCAAACTTTCTACAATGTCCATCTTTGGCAATGTTAGGATAAAGTATTTTTGAGTTCAAAGTTCTGCAAAATGTGTGTGTCTATCTCCTATCTGAACTCATCGTTTTGAATGTCCCAAGCAGTTTGTAGTCTGAAGTTGATCACTGGGTGGTGTTTGTCATTTTAGCACCAATCCTGGCTGGGCAGAACACACTAGTCAACCCAAAGATGTCCACTATTTTCATAGAATGCAGCAGCAGAAGGGCCATGGGCAGTGTTTTCCAGTGGTCAGCTCTACAACTCAGATGGATGTGTTGTTACACATCATCTTCTTGGAGACCTCAGAGGTTTCTGTTAGGAATGGTGGAAAACTTAAACACTTTCAATGCCATATTCAGCAGATGTCAGAAAGGTTGGAGGACCACAATCTGTTAAGTACATCTCAGGTACACAAACTTTGATCCAAGGTATCTGCTCCAGATTCCAAACCTGAAAATGTGTACTGGAAGGTAGGTGAAGCCTATTTCTAGAATTAGTTAGTATTCTGTATGACTACTATCTTTTATAGTACTACTACTGTGTCACGACAGAAAGCACGTATATACATAATAATCTTTTAGATTTTGAAATCCTATTTATGCCTTGAGAAAAGTTTTAGAGTCCAATGAAAACCAAAAGATTGAGATTAGTAGCAATGGAATAGTCCCTTAGTTTTTGTGTTCCTCTGTCCCAGACCGGGTGGCTCTCCTGATAGGAGACAGAACTTTTGGATTTTCCTTTAACAAGCATATGTGGGTTTAGAGAAGGAGAGAGCCAGGCTCTAACCCCAAAGTCAGCTTTAACTTTTAATTGAATTGAGACCACAAAAAGACTGTTTGCCACTTATGCGTGTAGAGGGGCAGCAGAGACAAGCTGGAGGTGGCCAATAATTTTGGGCCCAGTTACTCTTTTTGGGACTGGGCATTTTCTCCTGAAAGGGGTTTCACTTGTCCAGTAGTCTCCAGATCCCTCAGGTGGATGCTTTTATTAGTTTTGAAAGATAAAAACAAAACCTTACCCCAACTCTAATTCTTGGGGTCGGGGGTCGTTTTTTGGTAGAATATATCTTTCCTAGGGCAAAATGGTTTTTTGGCAACAGAAAAAGTGTTATCTTTCAATTAAAATTAAAATAATCTTTTGTAATTTTGAAACTAAATATACCTTAGTATATGTAATAAATATACCTATATTCCCTTTTCTCTTAATATATATATTCAAGGTTTAAGTGTATTTATTTTTAGATCACCAAGGAGATTCATCTTGAATTTCAATCTGTTTTTTTAGTTTGTTTGTTTGTTTTTTGTTTTTTGTGAGAAGCTTTTAAATTCAAATCACTGCAATTTCAGTGTGCCTACTTCTGCCTCCCAAGTGCTGGGATAAAAGGTATAAATCACTGCCTGCCTCTGTATTCCTTATAATAGTTATTCTCATAGGGTTATCCTGGTGTAATTTGGTTCTCCATCTTCCCTTATTTTTTTTAGTGTTAGGGGTAAACTTTCAAGTTATTCGAATGTGTGAACTATCATTCTTGCTGATTTATTCAGAATTTAATCCCTGGCAATTTTTAATATTCTAGTCTTAATTAAACATGATATCAATGTGTCCACTATTTCATTATTTTTCAGACATTTTATCTGTCTTGCCTGTATGAGCTCCATTAAAATTGATGTCCTTGCTAAGTTTTGCTAGATTTTACCATTTCCATTCATGCCTCCCATGACCGGATATCTACCATTTATCTGCCAGGTTTGAGGTTTTCCATTTGGGTGACCTATGCCGTTGCACAGGCGCCATGAATCAGGAAAATGGAGATTTCCCTTTTGCTCTCCTAGTTATTTGTCTTATAGCCCATAGCGCTGCACGGTTCTGTGGTTCCTTCCTCAGTACTGGCCATTCCATCCCCTGGTCTATAGGCTGCTGCTTTCCGTTAGTTTTGGTTCCATCAGCAGTTGCTGAATCATCATTAAACCATGCGTTAGCCAAATGCTGTGACCCCACAACATTGGTCTCCACAGTTCAATAGGTGACTTCATTTAATCCTGTTTACAATGAACAAAGAGCTCTTGGATTAAAGGTGTGTGTTAAGGTTGAGCCACACCACAACTAGAAACCCGTTTTTCCAGTAAATAACACAATCTCAAGGTTCACAGTGTGACCGGATATCCTGTAATACCTAACTGTGTCATTTAGTCAAAAGAAGTTTCCTTCCTTCCTTTCTCTCTTCCTCTCTTCCTCTCTCCCTTTCTTTCCTCTCTTCCTCCCTCCCTC
>NW_022196896.1:116863362-116864113 GCF_008632895.1 Mastomys coucha
TCTTTCTCTCTCTCTCTCTGTTTTTGTTTTCGTTCTGTTTGAAACAGAATCTCAGTATCTCAGCCTGACCTTGAAGGGACTCTGCTTAGCCCGAGCTTGGCAATCATGGCTCTGGCAGGCCTTGTCCTTCTCCATTTCTTCTGCCTAAAAAACAAAAAAAAACCAAAAACCTGTTAGACTATATTCCTAAAGCTAGCTACCAAAGTCTATTCCCTTATATGGCTACTTCCTCCCCCAGAGGCTGACTACCAAGGTCCAGCTATCGAAGTACTTAAGTCAAACAATCAAAAGCCTCCTTCAGCTCATCTAATGAGTATGTTCAATTAAAATTAAAAACCTTATCCTCACACGGGATTTCCCCTTTTACCTTTATAAACTGCTGATTTCCTATATGCCACATCTGGCTCCTCTCTATCCCCACCCTCCCTTGCTCCCCTCCCCCTTTCCTTGTTTGCTACCTTCTGTCTTTGTCTCTTATTCCCTGCCCTCTATGCATCTGGGAAAATACACCTCCTTTGTGCTGAGAACTTGGCCTTGGGGGTGCTGAGCCGATACGGGTCCTTTTAGCCCTCAACCTTGAACTTCTGATTTTCCCATCTCCGGAAAGCCGGGATCATAGACCTGTTCAATCCCTGCATCAGTTACTTGGGATCAAGCCTAGGATAATGGACAAGTTCTTTACCAACTAAGCTACATCCCTAGCTCTAGAAGGGAAGTTTTAAATTCAACGTCCACTGTGTCCTTACTGTGT
>NW_022196896.1:116864123-116864961 GCF_008632895.1 Mastomys coucha
AATCTTTGTCTTCCGCAGGACAGCATTCTTCTAGTGAATTCTGCAGGAGCCAGAACACTTGCTGTTTTAGCTTTTGTGCTTAGACCTGCATTCTACTTGGAAATGAGAGCCCTTCATATTCTTTCCCTTGACATGGTAAGCAGAGGAGGCCTGAGGCTTGAGATTCAGACCCAAAGAGCTCCCTCCATAAGCAAGGGTAACCCCTCCACAAGAAGGTTACTTCTGGGCTTTGCTCCGTCCGCATCCTTGGGATGCCCCCTGGAGGCTGGAGCTGTGTTGCATCCAGACCCTTCAACGAAGCTGCACCACTGCAAGAAGCAGCTTGGCTCACAGCCCTCCAGTGGACATTGCAGGTTTTAAGAGAGCAAGTTCGGCAGGCAGTCCCTACAGGACACAGGGACCAGAACAACTCGGAGAACCCACCCCCTGCACCTTCTTAAAAGGAACACAGTCCCCTCACTCACTTGTTTCATCCTGAATCCTGGGGGAGGCCGCCAATGGTCACCATCCAGAGTAGTGGTTCTCAACTTTCCTAATGTAGCAGTCCTTTAGCACATACACAGCTCCTCATGTTGTGGTGAGCCTCAAACATGTATATGTGTATATGATGTGTATGTATATATGTGTGTATGTGTGAATGTGTGTATGTGTGTATGTGTGTATATGTGTATGTATATATATATGTATATGTATATATGTATGTATATGTGAATGTGTGTATGTGTGTATGTATGTATATGTGTGTAGTGGCTATTCTTGGTTGTCAACTCGACTATATCTGAAATGAACTACAATCCAGAATTAGAAGGCTCACCTGTGGCCCTAATCTGGAGGCTGA
>NW_022196896.1:116865306-116870801 GCF_008632895.1 Mastomys coucha
AAGGTGTGGTGGCATAGTGGCTATGAATCCCAGAAGATTAAGATTGGAAGATCTATGAGTTCAAGCAAAATCACTGGAATTAAAGGTGTGGTGGCACACGCCTTTAATCTGGGCCACACCTTTTGCTGGAGACCTATATAAGGACATTGGAAGAAGGAAGGCTCTCTCTGCTTCACCTGCTTGCCTTGTGGGACTGAACAACTGCTGGATCCTTGGACTTCCATTCACAGCTGCTGCCGACCATTGTTGGGAGTTGGGCTACAGACTGTAATCAATAAATTCCTTTTCTACATAGAGACTACCATAAGTTCTGTGACTCTACAGAACCCTGACTAATACAATGTGTATATACATATATGTATATATGTATATGTATATATGCTAATATATGTATGTGTATATATGTGTATGTGTGAATTGTGTATATGTGTATATATGTATATGTGTATATTATGCATATGTGAATGTGTATATGCATGTACATGTGTATATGTGTATATGCATATATGTGTATATGTATATGTGCATACGTTAATATGTGTATGTGTATCTATGTATCTGTATATACATGTATTTATGTATATATGCATATATATACATATGTGTATATATATATTTAAACTTTTTATTGATTCTTGGTGAATTTCACATTATGCACCCTAATCCTGTTCATCTCCCTGTCCCTTCATAACTGCCCTCTGCCCTTGCAACAAAACCCCCAAGAGGAAGTACAATGTCCTTGTGGAAGCAGTAGTACGCTTCATACTATATGCTTTTGTCTGCAAATGTTCATTGCAATGAATCACTGGTCTGGTTTGAGGCCTCTGGCTTCTGCTACACTATCAGTACTGGATTCTCACTGGGACTCTTCTTGGATATCCTGTTGTTGCCTTGTGTCATGGAGATCCTGTGGCTTTAGATTAGATCTCTAGTACTGACTGGGCTAGCTCATCTAATGTCCCAGCCTGCAAGGGGTAGGGCCAGCTTTCCTGATCTCATGCCCTTGGGGACCTCCGATGACTCACCTGCCATAGGTGGTGAGGAGTGGAGGGAGCAGGCATAAAATTATTTTTGTTGCTACAACGTAACTGTAATTTTGCTATTGTTATGAACCATAAGGTAAATATCTGACATACAGATATTTAATGTAACCCCTGTGGAAGAGTCATTTAACCCCCCTCAAAGGGGTCACTCACGACCCACAGATTGAGAACTGCTAATCCAGAGAGAGACAGAAGAAAGTTGACTCAAGTGTCAGGCACATAGCAATGCCCTGCTTCAATCCAGTAGCCCCACCATGTCTAGACCCTGCCAAGGGTGACTCATTTGGTTAACCTTGCTTGGCGCAGCCATGACCTGTGTATACCAGGTAGTCTCTAGTAACAGTGGCGCTTGGGAGGGGCAGAAGTAACCTAGACTGTCCAAACATGACCCCATCCCACAGCTCTGACACTGTCTGCGCTTTGCCACTATTCTGCGTCCCAGGGAAGGACAGCCCGCAGCACGGACTCTGGAACCTCAGGAGAGCACAGAACAGAGCCAGGAGCTCACAAAGGGCTCCACACCAGCAGGACCACCATGGCTAAGGTTGAGATGGAAAGAAAGAAGCCAGAAGGAACAGCCATTTCCCACAGTGCAGGCAGGGCCTTACCATGTCTGTATAGATGCAGAGATCTGCAGACAGCGATGCACCCGTGACCCCTGGGGGCATCCTTGATGAAACCTACTCTCCTCCTGGCCCTGGACTGCAGGTGTCTCATTGTGATCTAGCAAGGGTAGGGAGTGCCTATATCCAGCTGGAGCTAGGCATGATGGCTTCTCCATACAAAGGGTAGCTGGAGCTAGGTTCGAAATGTGTCTACACAGAGGCAGCAATGAGCACACCCTGCAGTGAACAACCTGGAAGGGCTAATCTGGCATGCCTCCATCCTGGTGGTCCCTACTAAGGCCTCAAAAAATGAGCAGATACCAACATTCACGGGAGAAGGCTAAGGGATGCCTACCCTAGGACCTTTGGTATCCCAGATCTTTTCTAGAGGTTTCTTTGAGATACCCACACAGGTCCTCATGCCTTCTACATATGTTTGCATGCATGTAGGCCCAGAGGAAGCACCGGGTTTCGTCATTCCTCAGGAACTGTCTTGCAGTTTTTCCACCTTCTCTTCTTTCTCTGCCCAATCTCTGGCTCTTGCCTTTATTTTATCAATTAAGGTGGGAAGAAGGTTTACAGGAAATCACCTGAGTGCTGACTCATTCCTTGTTCGAAACCCCACACAGGAGAATGGAATTAACATCAAATAGAATTAGCCCCAGGGCTATCTGCAACACTTTAGGTGGAGCTGATGGTTTGGGGAGAGAAAGGGAGCGAGGACAATGATGGCCACAGAGGACAGAGGAGGAGGAGGAGGTGGAGGAGGAGGAGGAAGGAAAGCAGAGCAGAAACACATGGCCTGGAGAAACAGCAAGTTCTAAGGGGGTCTCATAGATGGGGAAGATGGCAGTGTAGTGGTAGATCTGCCCAATCTAGGCGCACAGCTTGTATTCCTATTAATTGAGTTGTGTTTTCATTGCTGGAGCATATTTGGGTCGGAGATTTACTGCAACAGGGGGAGGAGGGAGAAGAGAGGGAGGAGAAAGGGGGGGGAAGGGAGAAGGAGGGGAGGGGGAAGGGGAGGGGGGAAGAGGTTAAGAGCACTTGCTTTTCTTTCAGAGAGCCCAGCTTTGGTTCCTGGCACCTATGTCAGGCAGCACACAACTGTAACTCCAGTTCCAAGAAATTGGAGATTGAATGTCTCTGGCCTCCATGGGCTCCTGAACTCATGTGAACATAGCCACGTGCAGACACACACCTACCTACACGTACTTAAAAATAAAAATAATTTTTTTAAATGATACAAAACCCACCCCAAATGTTCCTACCCTACACAAAAACTACATTCATTCTTGTTCATTTTTTTTTCTAGTCTCAGATTTGTATTTGTCTCTTTTAGGTTTGTAGTCACTGACTGTATGCAATCTGAATGGTGCTCTTTACTTTAGTAAGCAATTTAATAAGTGGCTCCACACAGTCTGCATAATGATCGAGGCACATGGCTCTGCAGCGAGCATTCCCACAGGCAAGCTCACGGTAGCTTAGTGAACCATGCCCAGGGCTCCCCGAGGGGCTTCCAAGTTACAGGTCTCCATGTTACACAATTCCTATCTGCCGCTGTGGTTTCCCTGCCTAAACCAATGTTCCAAAGGGTGTCTGTCTGTCAACCCCCCCCCCCAACATGTGTGTACATGGTGTGTGTGCAGAGGTCAGCAGACAACTTGTGGGAGTCAGTTCTCTCCTCCTATCATATGGGGCCTGAGAATCAAACTCAGCAAGTGCCCTTAGCTCTAAAACCCTCTCATCCCCTCCCTTTTAATTAATTAATTAATTAATTAAGTTAGTAACTAGTTAGCCAGCTAGGGTTTTTCAAGACAGGGTTTCACTGTGTAGCCCTAGCTGTCCTGGAACTTGCTCTGTAAACCAGGCTGGCCTCGGAACTCAGAGAGATCCACCTGCCTCTACTTCCCAAGTGCTGGGACTAAAGGTGTGCTCTACCATGGCCTAGCTATTTATTTATTTTTATGTGTATACATGTAGGTATATGCGCATGCCACAGTTTGAGTGTAGAGGTGAAAGGATCACTTCCGGTGGTCAGTTCTCTCCTTCTACCATTTGGGCTGCGGGTATTGACCTGGGTCACTGGGCTTGGTGGCAAGTGCTCACTCCTGCTGAGCCACCTAAGCACCCCCTCCTTCACTTTATTTCAGGATTTTGTCATAGCATCAGGAAGCTGAATAGCAGCTCCCTAAGGGGTTGTGCTGAGTTTCCTGATACCAACACATTGGTCTAAGTGGTGGCTCCTCCTCGTCGTGGATGCCACCTGAGTTGCACCCTAATGTCAGTCCTGTTTGTGCAGCTTTGGTTAGGGAGGGATCATTGCACCTGAGTTGTCTCTTCTTCCCAATTCCTCTATCTCCAGTGACAGTGGAAGACCCCTAGAGGTTGCATAGAGATGTAGACTATGTAGACACATCCGAGAGAGTTTCAAATACTCGGGACCAGGGATGAACATTCGTGTTCCTCTTGTGTTCATGGAAGCATTTACCTCCTATCTCTACCCCAGAGACGCTGTCTCCAAAGGACATCCCATGCAAAGTCCCATTCTGAGGCAGTGGAGTTAGGACTTCAGTGTTTGGAGAACACACAATTCAGTTCACAGCATCCAAGAGCCAAGTTCCTTCGGAGGCTCGAGAAATTCTGATTTAGCTTCTAGAAGCTCGCTGAACCCCATGCCCCTTACATTGCTCAACTATTCATGCATCGTCACATCTCCCCCTGCTGCCCTGACTGACAGTCTGCCTCCCTCACACGAGGACCCTTGATGTTAAGCTAGACCCACTTGAAAAGTTCAAGACAAACCCAACTCAGGGGCCTCGATTTATTTCAATTTGCTAAATCTAATTCCCGAGTCAATCTGCATATCTCTAGGATCCAGAGTACAGGACAAGCATGCTTTTTTTTTTTAATTTATTTATTTTATTTATATGAGTACACTGTAGCTGTCAGACAGACCAGAAGGCGTCAGACCCCATGACATATGGTTGTGAGCCATGTGTGGTTGCTGGGAATTGAACTCAGGACCTCTGGAAGAACAGCCAGTGCTCTCTTAACCACTGAGCCATCTCTCCAGCCCTGACAAGCATGATTTTAAACAACCATTGTGTAGTCTGCCAATCACTCCCCACCTCTCTGCCTAAGGAACTGAAGTCCTCTGTGAGAACTAAACTGTAAAAGGTGGCATGCTTGTTGTTGTAAGGACATTGCTGGGGTTTGTCGACATTGTTGCTTTGGGTTTTGTTGGTTTTTTGATTTTTTGTTTTTGTTTTTGCTTGTTTTGTTTTGAGACAGGGTTTCTCTGCGTTACCCTCCCCTCACACCCCCGCCCCCCATGTCCTGGAGCTCACTCTGTAGAGCAGACAGCCCTTGAACTCACAGAGATCCATTCAGTCTGTCTCTAAGGGTATGTGTCTCTTTCCTTGCTGTCGGCATTAGTAGCCTGTCTCTGGGACTGAAAGCCAGAGACAGATGGGCTGGATTCACATTCAAGTTCAGCCATGCTGACCAAAATACTTAGCTTCTGTGCTTCGGGTCCCTGACCTGAAAGCTGTTAACTAGGGTTGTTGTGAGGGCTCTGTATGCTAACAGTGCAGTAGGCTCTTGGTAAGCCTTAGGCCAGCATCTGAGGCTCCTTATGAAATGGACCTAGAAGTGACTCACATCTTTGCAGTGCCGGGATTCAGGCATGGTGGTGAGACACTGGTTCCAGCTGTTCCCGCTGTACCTGCCTCTGTAGCCTGGCTCCAGCCCTTATCTTTTCTCATCGAGACTTTGCACAAACTCATGCAGTACCTGCCCAATAAAATGGGTTCTGAACACCAGCCATGGGTCCAAAGAAGAGTGG
>NW_022196896.1:116870893-116917838 GCF_008632895.1 Mastomys coucha
GGCTGTAAGAAAGTGCTGTTTAGGCTTAGGAGAACAAGACAAGAGTTAGCTAAGCAAAGAACAAGTGTTTTCCTGAGAGAATGAGGTGGCCTGTCATGAAGAGTTCTCTTGAGTACTGTAATGGCTATTCCTGGTTGTCAACTTGACTATATCTGGAATGAACTACAATCCAGAATTGGGGAGGGGGCACAACTGTGTTCCAGATCTTGAGGTTGGAAGACACAAGTTTCTGATCTGGATCACAATAAATTTCCTCAGTATAGGGAGACATTCCATAAGTTCTGTGACTCTAGAGAATGCTGATTAATACAAGTACCATCTCTTCTTTGTTTACCACCTCCCTTAGATCAAAAGCTTTATTTATTTGTCTGTTTATTGAGACAGGGTCTCATCACGTAGCTCTGGCTGTCCTGGAATTCACTATGTAGACCAGGCTGCCAGGTCTGCCTTTGCCTCCTTATGTGCTGGGATTAAAGCCCTGTGCCACTAGGCCCAGCTGCATTTTAGTCTTTATATCTGTGCATGAGTGTGTATCTGGTGTATGCACATGTAAGCCTGAGTGAGTATGAGTAGCCATGTGCCACATGGGGTAGTTAGTCTAAGGATAACTTTCACTTTTGTTTGTTTGTGTTTATTAAGACAGGGTCTTGTTAAGTAGCCTTGGCTGATTTAGAACTCTGGTCCCAGTTGTCTGAGGATTCCTCTGCCTAGGCCTCACATCTTCCCATCTGAGTTTGGAAACAGGTGCTCATGCTGACGAATGCTTTACTCACTGAACCCAAGTGCCTCATTTCAAAAGAAATTTTTGGGTCTGAGGGATGTAGCTCAAAGGTAGTGTTTTGCATATGAGACCTCCTGAGGTTCATTCCCTGGAACTGCAAAGAAAATAAATGGAAACCTTGACACTCCTTGGTCTTTTCCAATGAAAATATCCTCTTTTCAAGGAAGGCCCTGTCTCTCTAGGAGTCTTCTCTACCTCTTTCCCAAAGTAGGTTATCTCTAGTTCCACAGGGACAGAATTCATACCCCATGAGCTGCACGTAGAATGGGGCACATGGAACTCCAGGGCCTCACAGATGCTAAGCAAGTTCCCCACCGTTGCTATACATCTAGGAGCCTGAAGTATATTTTTGAGGCAGGGTCTCTCTACATATCTCTGGCTGTCCGGAAATTCACTATGTAGACCAGGAGGCCTTTCTCTGACTCTGGGCGCTGGGATCAAAGGTGTCCACTGGAACTCCCGACCTGAAGCAGATTTTTTACATGCACATAGGAATACGAGAAATTAAAAAATAAGAGGCAGGGAGAGTGCCCTCACACCCAGTAGCCACCGGTGCAATCTGCAGTTCTAACTATCCCATGGCCCTAACGCAGCTGCAAACAGGTCGGATCCTTTGCATTGAGGAATGGTGGCCGGGCACGGGGACATAGCTCCACCCGCAGGCACTGCACCAGTATGGTATTCCGAGGGAATCAAGCCGCTAAATGAATGGAAACAAGCCGGAAGGCCGCTAGATGCAGGCTGCATCAGGGATGCAGGCGCTTCGGTGACCAATCAGCAAAGGTCTTGACACATGGCCCACCCCCAAGTCGTGCTCTTCACCAATGAGCGACAGCCGCCTAGTTGGCCCGTGTACGCGACTGTCCACGCGTGGAGCTGCCAATAAAGTTCTTTATAGCTTTGAATTTTTTTTTTTTAAAGTGCCCGCTGCGGGCACGGCGCAGTCCCCGCCCCGCCACTTCCGGTCCCGCCGCCGGGAGCCGGTGCGGCTGTGAAGGCCAGCGCGACTCGGTGCCCCTGCTCGCCGGGCATGGTTTTGGGTGCCGGCTCGCCTCGTCTGACTCGCGGTGCTCAGGTGAGCTGGTCGCGCGGGCAGGGCTGAGGCCGAGGCTCCTCTCGCCGGGCGCCAGGCGGGACCGCGAGGTCGGCGGCTGACGGGAAGCGCTGGGCGGGCAGCGAGCCCCGGCGGCTCTAGAGGGCCGGGCCGAGGCGGACCCCGTGCCGCCGCCCCGCAAGGTCACGGTGCGGAGCTCCGGCCGTCCGGGAGGCCGAGGCCGCGGCGGGGAGGCCGCTGCCCCTGAAGGGAGGCGGAAGGTGGACGCGGCCCGCCACGGCGACGGCGGGGAGGAGGGGCGGCCGGCCCGCCTGGCCCGGTTCGGTCCCTGAGCCGGTTCCGCGGCGTGTCACCTGGGGTGTGGCCTTCTCCTCGGCCGGCTCAGTTTCCTCGGTCTCCGGTGGGGATTAGACCCACTCCTCGGCGCTGCCGGTGGGTCGGAGTTGCTGGAGAAGGCTTCCCGGAGGGGATCTTGGCCTGTGGGTAGACATCTGCTCTCCCTAAGAACCTGGTAGGGCTTGGCGGTGAAGGGAAAGAGGGCATCCCAAGACCTGGTTATCGGATTGAACAGAAGGTTCCAGAAATGAGCAGGGTGGTGTTGAAAAACAGCGAGGTGGCTGGTGGGCCTGGTGCCGAGGCTTCCTAGCTGTTTGGGCCGAATGTGGGGAGCTCGGCAGCACGAGAAAGATTCATAGGTGGAAATTAAGAAGGATAGTGATGGGGGGAGCTTCAGGAACAGAATTAACAGGAGTACCTGGACAGAATTAACTTGGCATTTAGTACCCGAAATCAAAGATGAGCTCCGGAGGTGGTCAGTCTGTAAGCCTGGCAGGTTAGAGACCCTTGGGCACTCGTGCTGTACGGTATGGGGGTGCGGACGTTTTTAAATCCCGGATCTGTTTCTTTAGGCTTTCGAGGTTAAGCGTCCCTAGTGGCCCGTAGTTCTCCCTTAAAATGGCTTAGATCGGAGCTGTCAGTGAGGAGTTAGCCTCACTTTGAGCTGAGTGGCCCTGCATAGGTGACACTGGCCTGATTTCAGCACTGCACATAGGAATGCTGAATAAACATGACTTGATGAGACTGGTAAATAACAAGCTGCGGTCCTCTTGTGATGGCCTAAAAGCTGGTCCCACCCAGAGGAGGAACTGGCTGGGCCAATTACCAATTACAACTTGTGGAATTTGAATTGAGCATGCTGTTCAGAATAGCTGATCTGTTCCCAAAATACTGCCTTAGTCACAGTGTGATTTTCGAGAAAAGGGAAGTTTTGGTCTAAGTGGGGTTTTCCAGAGGTGGGACACGTTGAGGAGGGAAAGAGAATTCTGAGGCGACTGGTACCCTTTTGATAGTTTGACTAATTATTTTTGTTTGATCCCTTTGTGTAGATTTAATTTTCTGATTGTGTGGGCACATTTCCAAATTGAGACTCAGGTTCATTCCCTCCCATGCTAGTGAAAGTGATACAGACGATAGAAAGTAAGTGGATACTCTAGCCTTACCTGCCTTAGAATTTGCGTGTTGGGTTTTCTGTGGAGACACCACCAGTGTTGTTTTCTACCCTGCAGTCTTTAAACACCATGTTCTATTGGAAGAGTCTACAGCTTACTGAAGATTACAAGCTAGAATCTACACCATGCAGAGTAGAGCGAGGTGTGTCCATCCTCTGCCTCCGATAAAGCCCAATGTAGGTGAGGGGTGTGAGAGCATTAACTGGAGCCCTTGGACAGCAGTGGCAGGTCTGAGCAGCACAGTGCAGGTCCACAGGGTGTTGGAGCAGCTTGTGCTCTTCATTTTTCAAGAAGCTCCGTTGTGACCACTAGGGGACTGCCTGCCTGCTAAACTCTTAACCAGTGCTTTCCCTTTTGATATCAAATGCTTTCCCTTACTGATATCAAAGGTGAAAGCCTGATGACCCTCGTGTGGAACATACTCCTCACTGTCCCCAGCAGTACATAGGGTTGTTATCTTGGAGCATGGTCAGACACCCCTGATGTCCCAAGGTCTGAGCATCTATTAGTGGACTTAGACTTGACCAAGGTAGGAAGCACTACCTCATGATCCTGCTTGAGGAATTTCTGACAAGATCATTCCAGGTGGCAACCAAGGCAGGAAAACATTGTTATGTATGTTTTGCTGTTTTGGCAGCTTGTGGCCAAAGTACCTCTAGGGGAAGTGACTTAGTGAAGACTAGAGGATGCATGTGTCCTGACTAGGCTCATCTTTTCACATGGATGCCCCTTAGGAGAAGCCATTATAGAGTAGGACTGAACTGCCCGTTCACTTCATGACTGATCAGTATTTGTATAAACTACATCACAACCACACTTACAACACATCTAAAGGAAAACTAGGTTTTTTGTGGTGAGCTTAGTGTCTTGGATAGTCACCCTCCAGGCTTGTTCCAGTGTGTTAGTGCCTGCCTGCCTGCCTGCCTGCCTGCATTAGTGTGGGAATCTTTCCCAGACTTCAATGCTGTGAGCTTATGCATACTAACATGCAATATAAGAATTATTTGTATTTAGACAAGTGCTACATTTTGGTTTTGTTCTGGTGGCTTTTTTTTTTTTTTGATACATGGTCTTCCTTTGTAGCCCAGGCTAGACTCCAACTGACAGTCCTCTTCCCCCAGCCCCCCAAATACTGATGTTACAGGTGTGTGCCACTGTCTCCAGTGTAACCAGTCCTTAAGTGTGCCAAGGTCATGTATAGTTTGGAAGATCATATTCACAGTCTTGTTTTTGTGATATGTGGTACAAACTGAAATCTGCCCTTCACTAGGGATTCACAGAAGGTGGCACGAGAAGCTAGGCAAAAGAGCTGCATTTGAGAGTTTTTTTTAAATTCCAAAGAGAGGAATATTCTAGTTTTCATAGTATTAGCCTCAAGTTTGACCTCTCAGGTAAAACTTTTTATCTGTAAGTTTTAGATTTTGTTTGACTGAGAAATTATCAGACCTGTATTGAAAGGAAATGCTTTTAAAACAAGAAAGGGAATTATGCAACTATTGAACTACTTAGTCTTGCTGGAGTATCCGTATGAGGCGTGTCTGACTGATGGAAGTGTATAAAAAAAACAGAAGGCGGATTGTGGAGGTAGAGATTGCTGATACCCTAATGTAAATTGTACTCTCAGTGATAATGCCTTCGCTTGGGTCCATAGTTAGAACAAATAAAACCTTGTGGGGAATGCTGATAATGGGAACGGAGAGAGCAGTGCATGGGAAGGGCCTGTACCTTCTGCCCAACAGCTCTGTTGCTCTAATGCTGCAGGTAGAGTGAGCAGCTGAAGGCTTACGGGCTGAGCGCAGTCCTTTTGGCAGACAGGCAGTCGGGAGCATTTTACCTCACCTGCCTTTGGATTTTGCTTCCCTTCCCAGGGAGGTTACAGCCTGGGAGCCTGAAACTCACAAGGTCTGGAAGCAGCCAGGGCAGAGTCCAGTTTGGGGTATTCTCCTTTGCTCTTGATGTTGACATTGCAGATCAGCAAATGCAACAGTCCTTTGAAGGCTGTGTACCTCTCCCCCAAACCCCCAGGGAGAAGGGAAGCAAAGCATCAGATGTCCTTCTGCCGTAGAGACTTCTGTGCCCAGGCACACTTGGGTGGATCTTATTGCTGAGGGAACACTTAAACTTCATTTGAAACCAGTGGGGTTAGTGAATGAATGCTAGCTGGGAAACGTGGGACTGGGTGGGGCTTGATTGTGATTGAGCTAGCACACACTCTGTACCTGGTGAGTATAAAACTTATGACTACCCTAAACTTAAGAAGAATCATATTACTTACTCAGAGTCCTTATGAAGGAATCTAGTTTTGTTAATATATGTAGAAATTTTTTAAAATAAACTTTAGAGACTCTAAAGTAAAAGCATTTGTATACTTCTCTTGTCTAGTGTCTGGAGACATGGCCCCTAACATTACTCTTACCTGTCTTCCAGAAGAAAGGTGGCAGTAATGCTAACGCTGGCAAGCAAGTTGAAGCGGGATGATGGTCTCAGAGGATCCCGGACATCAGCCACCACATCTGACTCTACTCGGAGGGTTTCTGTGAGAGACAAGTTGCTTGTTAAAGGTAATCTTCATCCATGGGAGCTGTTTTTATACCCGTAACAAAAGGAAGCTCGTCTGGAAGCTTCTTGAGATAGATGTGCAGTAATCTGTTGTATGGAAATACTTCTGTGAGATGCTTGTAAAGTGTAATTATCAGCTAGGCATTGTGGCGCACACCTGAGTTCAGCACTCTCAAGCAGAGGCAGGCTGATTTCTGTGAGTTCAAGGCCAGCCTGGTCTACACAGTGAGTCTCAGGACAACTAGAGTGTAGAGTGAAGAGATCTTGTCTTTTCTTTAAAAAAAAAAAAAAAAGTGTGTGATTGTTTGTTACTTATACTGGAAGGATTTATAGGCAGAAGCCAGGATTGTAATAGCAAGGATATGGTGTTAGAACTGTGGTGTCTGACATACCGGGAATAGTCTTTTTTTGGCTTTGCTATGCTGTGCAGTGCTGTGGAAAGAGTAAGGCAGTTGGAATTGGCAGGATGGAGGGAGGCAGGCAAATGGGTGCTGCTGTTATTTTCCTCTGCTCTCCCCTTTCCTGTAGGATGCACAGAAGTACTTTCCAGCCTGGAACAGGGACTCTTAGGATCCTTTTGTTTTATGTGGGACATAGCCTAAGGAGTCCTATGAAAATCTGGTGTCTTCAAAGAATTATGTCACATATTGCACAAGCACACACACATACACTAATATATGAACTGTTAGTGATACATATTATAATTTTGTTATTAGAATTCACAGAATTATGATTAAAATTCTCCTAAGATCATAGTAACTGTCCATGTTTGTAAAGGAAAATTATGTTTGATAAAGGGTTCCCTTTTGTGTGCGTAGGCATATATATGTGGCATGCGTGTTCTTGTGTGCATGGGGTAGCAGGCAAGGTTGTACACATATGGAAGCATGTACATGTAGAGGGTAGAGGTTCAAGGCAGTGGGTTTGTGCAGATTTAATAGAGTCTTTTGTATACTTCCTGTACTTAAATCTTGACAAACTTATGAATGATTGGTTAAAAGTAAAATTATTGTTCTTGTCTATAAGTTCAGAACAACCCAGATCATAAACCTCAGAGGGTAGGCCTGGAACACCTTGCTTGGATGAACCTAATGGCATTTGATTTTTCAGAATCCTTGAGGTTCCATCTGTAAAGGCAGCGCAGAGTCAGGAGAGCCAGGCTGAAGAGTTTTGGGGCATAGTTGCAGTGCTCAGAGCAGTCTTGGGGTACCAACTGAGAATAAACTGTCCCTTCATATTGCCACCCTCATAGTTAATGACAGCTTTGGTACCAAGCACTTGAGGCCAGGTCCCAAGTTAGACATTGTCTACTATGACTAAACAATTGTATTGTAAACCTTGTAAACAACTGGAGTGTCTTTCTCAGGATCTGCAGTGTAGAAGATTAAGTTTAAAAACGCAGAGTTTGGGGGCTGGAGAGATGGCTCAGTGGTTAAGAGCAACCACATAACAATTCACAACTGTCTGTAACTCCAGTTCCAGGAGATCCAACACCCTCATGAAGATGTACGCACATAAAGGCAAAACACCAATGAACATTAAATAAACAAACATCTTTTAAAAAGAAATAAAGGAAGTAGGATTCCCCAACATTCATGAGGCAGAGGCAGGCTGATCTCTGAATTCAAGGCCTGCTCTGGTCTACAGAGTGAGTCCCAGGACAGCCAAGGGCTATACAGAGAAACCCTGTCTGGAAAAAGAAAAAAAAAAAAAAAGAGAGAGAGAGAAAGAAAGAAAAGAAGAGGAAAAAAAAGAAAAGCAAGCAAGCAGGGTTGGGCTCAGTAATAAGGCCACTTTCCTCTCATGTGCCAGGCCCTGGGTTCCATCCCCACTATCTGAGAAAAAGATAAATATTGGTCTCTGGCGAGAACTGCAATCTGCTTCCAAGGCGAGGCCTCTATTGGTGTATCCTAGGGGGAAGGATCACTGGTCTTTTTGGAAGGAAGAGACAAAAGTGGAATGTGAACAGAACCCTCATGACTTAATCACTCCAAAGACTCCACCTCTTAATACTACTGCACTGGGCATTAGGTTTCAACACGAAGTTTGGGCGCCTTCAGACCATAGCAGGTATTTTGTGTCAGGGGTAATTCTTGGTTTACTTTTAAAGTCTTGCTCAGCAGGAGCTTCATTTTCCACCTGAAGAGCTGAGAGATTTAGGCTAAGAAGCCTGCAGTGGTTGCAGCAGGATGGCCAGACCCATATCTTAGGGGTGCGGCAGGCTCTAGGAGAACAGATTCAACATGTAGTTTAAAGAGCAGAAATGCGGGCTGGAGAGATGCATTAAGAGCACTGACTGGTCTTCCAGAGGTCCTTAGTTCAAATCCCAGTAACAACATGATGGCTCACAGCCATCTGTAATGAGATTGGATGCCCTCTTCTGGTGTATCTGATGACAGCTACAGTGTACTTACGTATAATAAATAAATAAATCTAAAAAAAAAAAAAAAAAAAAAAAAAGCAGAAATGCAAGTTAATAGAAAAGAGTTTTGGCAGATAGACTCTACCTAGGGACTCACCTGGAAGCTTTGAGATAGCTACAGGGTGATCATGGTGAAAAAACTTTCCAGATAAAAATCCCTTTAGGGACTTTTAAAAGAATCTGAGTTTAGCAAGATTGCTATAATTGGGATTATTGTCCTGGGCAGTAAAGTAGGCTCGTGTGAAGATGTCTTTCATGAGTATGATCACATTATAGGAAATTGTGTGACTGTGTCTAGGACTTAATAATGCACTGTGCATTCCGAAAGGGAGAGGCAGGGAGGGAGTCTGTCATACAGAGCAATTAAAAAGTATCTTGAGGGCTGGCAAGATGGCTCAGTGGGTAAGAACACTGACTGCTCTTCCAATGGTCCTGAGTTCAAATCCCAGCAACCACATGGTGGCTCACAACTATCTGTAATGGGATCAAGACGCCCTCTTCTGGTGGTCTGAAGACAGCTGCAGTAAATTATGCCAGAGGGAGCGGGGCTGGCAGAGGTCCTGAGATCAACAGCAGCCACACACATGATAGCTCACAGCCACCTGTACAGCTACAGTGTACTCATACACATAAAAAAAATAAAATAAAAAAAATAAAAATAAAAAAAGTATCTTGAGACAATACAGTGGAGGGAAGTGAAGGAAGCAGGAGGGATGGTCATACCTTGAGGAGAATGCCCTAGTTCTTAGAGTTCTTACCAGGCCGGCAAAAGGCTCAGGCCTTCCTGTTCTGATTTTAGTTAGGTGGGGGCTGTGTTGGAAGATATATAGCTTGACTGTACAGCCATAAAAGTCCAAAAGGCCATGTGTCCAGAGCCCCAGTGATGGCATATAGGACAGAAGTCTCATCTACACTGGCATCCCAAAGAACTAAGGGAAAGGTTACAGACACTAACAGGGCAAAAAAATTAGTGCTTTTATAGATGGGGAAGTGGCTCATGGGGTCTTGCCACTTACTGGTGATAACTAGCAGATTCTAGGAGAGTAGAGGCAAAACAAGAAAGGCTATGTGCCCACTCTTGTCTCCCTTGAGCCCCAGCCAAGCACTTTAAGACTGCTAGGGATCATGTGTTGATGTGTGGTTGGGCCCTTACTCTCTACCAGGGCGTCTCCCACACTAATCTCTGGTGGATCACAGTCCAACTTGCCACATCACCAAAGCTCTCACAGCATTTGACAGCACGTGAGTCAGAAGGGCAGTTCAGCAAGTCCTGCTAAGTCAAGTCGGAGTTCAAACATCTGACCAAACACAGCCTTATGTGTTCTGTTGAAAGTTAAGCACCAGTGAGACTGTTCGGGGGACAGTTACCATAAGTACACCAAACAGCCTAATGGGGCAAGAGGGCCTCTAGAAGCCATAGATAGACACCCACCTTGATATTTTCTGTGCTCAAGTCAAAAGTAGGTGGCATGAAGTCCTGGGCTACACTCAGTGATCCTTGGCTCTTGTTAGAGGAAACTGCTTTTTCAGGATTGTGGTTTGCATTTTAGAGTGGTACTAGAACACCTTTGAGCTAGTTAGCTGTGTCAGTGCTTTCTAGACGGGCTGCTGTCTATGAAGGGTATGCAGATACAGTAGCAGATCAGGAGGACACAGCTAGAGTCAGGTGTTGTGAGCTGCCTGAAGTGAGAGGAGGTGAGTTTGTGAGGTGTGAGGATCATTGTGGTAACTGGGTAGCTTTTGTAATCTGGTTGTGGTCAAGCTTCCAGTGATTGGTTTGATCCTTATTTAGAAAGGAAAAGAATTTAATTTCTCAGAAGGAAGTTATGTAGTCACTGAGTTATTCAAGGTGCCAGGTGCCTCCCAGAATTGCTAGGCTACCTAGCAAAAGAGGCATTGTTGTCTTGGGAAAGCAAGCCTTTAGCAGCTTAAAAATACCTGTCAGTTTTTGTTATTTTGTGGGGAAGTCAGTGTTCTTCAGGCCTGAGTTGTGTTGCTTTGTCAGAGCCCTCAGGTTTGCCAGGACACTGACTAGCTACTTTGGCTTTAGTTTCATTTGTGTTGACACTAAGATTGTCATTACTGATGTTAGCATTAGTATGCTGTCATTTGAAGGATTGAGAAACCACTTGCCATGTTTGACAACTCTCTGAGGGAGCACTGTCCAGATTTGACCAGGGGTTTTATATTCTGCACTGGGTTAGACAAAGTGCTAGTCATCTTTATTGAAATCCTGTGTCTCAAGGATTCTATTCTTTGCCTGCTTTGACAATTGGAAAAATTATTGACTTTCATGTAAAATTAGAACTTTGTGTTATGTTTGTGTGTGTATGTAATGCTATTAGATCATCTTTTCACAAACAGTGGTCTAGGACAGTCTGAAAGACTGTCCTCCAAATTTGTGTGCTCAAATCTAAACACCTGGGTGATATTAGGAGGTAATTGCCTTTGGGAGGAAATTCATGATGGTAGAGTTCCTGTGAATGGGATTAGTGCACTAACAAGAGACCCCAGAGAGCTCCGACAGTTTGAACATACAGCAGGAATGTGTTATCTATAAGGGCTCTCTGAGCCTTCAGAACATTCAGAATCTGCTGGTACCTTGTCTTAGCCAGGCAGCCTTCAGAATTATAAAAAATTAGTGTCTGTGAATAAGCCATCCATGTGTGTAAAATATTTTTATTGTAGCAGGCCACATAGACCAAGAGTTAAAGAATAACACTAATTTAGGTTATTTATGGTTTTGGAGGGAGGGAGTGAGTGAGTGAGGAATAGGGCATTCAGGGTTTTGGAATCCCTGAAGCTATTGGATTTCAAGGATTAGATGCAGAACCCAGATTACTAAAAGCATCATTAAGAGAAGTGTGGAAGGCTTGCTGAATGCTGAAGGCATGAGTAGGAATGGGAGCTGGGGCTCAGGGTTTGGAGACCTTGGGCTTCGGGTATTAGCATTGTATATGAAGTGAGAGCCTTTGGGTGGAGCCTGGTAGTGTCCTCTTCTCTCTCCATGGTGAAGACAGCTTTGCTGACTGACCTATTTATTGTGTCATATCCTGTGTCATCCCTGTTGCCCCTACACACATTTTAATTGTGATTATGATCTTATATACCCATACAATGTGTACATAGTTTTTTTTTTTTTCCTTCTCGCTCCAGAGCTGCTCCTTTCTGGAGCAGAAGGCTTAAGATTTATTTATTTTATGAATGTAAGTACAATGTTACTCTCCTCAGACACACCAGAAGAGGGCATCAGATTTCATTCTAGATGGTTGTGAGCCATCTCTCCAGCCCTGATGTGTACATAGTAAAACAATCCTAAGTGAATTCATATACACTTCCTATGTGGTCACGTTAGTGTATATTACTTATCCTACCTAAGCCTAACCTGGTACCCTTTGCCACTGCCCTCATCCCTTGTCACCATTGTTTGGTTTCTTTGTATTCAGCAGTTTGTTCCTTCTCTGTTGGGCTTATTTCACTTAGCATGATGTCCTTTGCCCCATCACGTTGTCACAAATGCTGAATAGTGTTTCTTACACATCTCACAGTTTCTTCATTTGTTGTTTATACTTGAGCTGATTCCTTATCTTGGCTATCATGAAAAATAACTGCAACAAGCATGGGCTGGTTGTTCCTGTACAGCAGTGGCCTCCACCTTCCTATGCTTGCGACCCTTTAGTTCAGTGCCTCAGGTTGTGCTGACCTCAACCATAAAGTTATTTCCTTGCTACTTCATAACTAATTTTGCTACTGTTAAGAGGCATAATGTAACTATCTTATACACAACCCCCAAAGAGGTTGTGACCCACGGGTTGAGAACTGCTACTCTAAAAGGTGCTGACTCATTTTGAGTGTGTATATTCACAAAGATTGTCGAGTCATATGGTAGTTGTTTATTTTTTCCCTCTTTTTAGCTTTTTGAGGCCCCCTCTCTCTCTCTGTATAATATTTAATATATATTATAATATTGTGTGAGGGTTCCCTTTTCTCTGTATCCTAACCATCTCTCTAGTAGTAGCCAACCAGAAAGATTAGAGATAGTGGGCATGGTCTTGTTTTGATACTTGGTGACACAACATATCTTTTCATAAAACGCTTGGTCACTCTTATCTCTTTGGAGAAATGTCTGTTCAGGTCCTCTGCCTGATCGATTAATCTTCCTTCCTCCCTCCCCTCCCCCCCTCCCTCCTTCTCTCCCTTTCTTCCTTCCTTTCCTGTTGAATTGTGTGTGTATTGGGTATTATGTTAAATCCTTATCAGCTACATGATTTGTAGACATTTATCCCCAGTCAATAAAGACTGCCTTTTCTTTGTGCTATAGCATTTTAGTTTAATGTAGTTTCACTGTTTAGTTTTTGCTTAAAAAATAAAATAAAATAACTGGGACGTGGATAAAATAAAATAACATGGGACTGGCTCAGTGGTTAAGAGCACATACTGCTTTTCCTTAGGACCTGAGTTTGATTCCTAGCCCCTACATCAGGCAGCGAACAAGTGCCTGTTACTCCTGCTCCAGGTGCTCTCACACCCCTGAGCTTTGTAGGCACTTGCATTCACACACCACTCCTTCCAGTACACATAAATAAAATAATAAACAATAAATAAAATGTAAATCATTGCTAAAGCAAGGTTTGGGAATTTACTCTACTACCACCCCTATGAATTTTACAGCTTACATTTAAGCTTTTGATTTATTTTGATAATTTGTGTAAGGATACCTAGTTCTCTACAGAAGAGGCTCTCATTGCCCTGTGTAGTCTTTCTGGGGCTCTTGGGTGCTAGTTGACTGTGTGCGCTTATTAGGTTTGTTCTAGACTCCCTTTTACTCTGTTGGCCTGTGTTTATGCCCATATTACTATTGTTTTGATTACTATATCTCTGTAATATAATTTGAAGTCAGAAACATCAGTGTTAGCTTTGTTCATTCTCAGTATCCTGTGGCTCTTCATATGGTTCTGTGAAGACTGCCACTGAGGTTGTGATGGGCTGCCTGTGTCAAAGTCTTTGGGTTCCATTCACTCCAGAGTTTCTGTCCTCCATATTTACAGTTTGAGAGTACAAGTCTTTCATCTCTGTAATTAAATTTAGTCCTTAATAATACTTTTGGTAAATGAGATTGCTTTCTTAGTTTCTTTGTGTCTCTCTGTATGGAGTTGGAGACTGAATGTGGCCCTCCCATATACAGTATTCTTCCTAACCCATGTCTAGCCCTCTGTGTTTCTTTTCTCTCTCTTCTCTCTTTGCCGACTCCTTTCCCTCCTCTCCCCTCCTATTTTATATATACTTTTAATTTTTAAAGAAAGAGCATGGCTCTGGAACATCTGGGTGGCCTTGAGTTCATAGAGAACTGGTATTACAGGTGTGCACCACCACTCTTAGCATTACTTTTTTTTAAGTAGTCTATTATTAATGTAATTGATTGGTTTTTGTGTTTTAGTTTATTAGTTTCAGTGTTTGTGTCCTTGCTGTTGGAGTCTCGGGGCTTCTTGGTGGAAACAGCTGACTGTTCTTCTGATACTTCTTCTTCTCTGTGGAATAGAAGCGAGAGAGTAGGCATGGTAGGAGAGAGTTAGTGTGATATGGGGAAGGAGAGCTGTAGTTTTGATGTACAGAAGGATGCTGGACCTAAACACACCGTGAGAAACTGAGGATGTGGGCTGGATTGTCTGAGGTCTCATGGGAGATGACTGGGGCCAAGAAATAAATGCGTTGTGTGTGTGTGTGTGTGTGTGTGTGTGTGTGTGTGTGTGAGTGAGTGAAGGTAGTCTTAAAATATAAATTCTAGTCCGGGTTTCAGTTCATCTAGCTTATTTTTTTCTTCTGTAATCTAGGGGAAATTGCTTACTTAAAGCTGGTGATATTATGAAGATTACTGTTAACCACAGTCTCTTTATTTCTACAGAGGTTGCAGAACTTGAAGCTAATTTACCTTGTAAGTATAGCACGCCTGTCAGATTATTACTATATAGTGATGACATGAAGAAAACTCATTTTGTTTTAATAACTTTGCATAGCAAAAACCTATTTTGTGTGTATATTAACAATAAATTTTAATTTAGTAAAAGAAGAGGCTTTTTCTGTTTTGTTTTGTTTTTTTTTTGCAAAATCTAAGATGAGGTTCTAACCAGGTATCAGTGGCACATGCTTTTAACCACAGCACTTAGGAGACAGAGGCAAGCAGACCTCTGATCTGAGTTTGAGGCCAGACAGTTCAACACAGTGAGTTCCAGGCTAGGGTGATAGAGAGTCACCCTGTGTCAACCAACAACAAAACGTCTGTAGTCCTGAGTCGCACATGTGGAATGCTGTCTGTGTCGGTGTAGTGGAGGCATGATTGGTCAGTTGGAAAGGAGTGGGTGGGGGTCAGGAGCACACAGCCCTGTTGTTAGTGAGTGTGCTCCCATTGGGTTCAGGAGACATTTAATGTTGGGTTGTTTTTGTGTTTGAGAAAAGGCAGCTGCACCCCCTTCACCCATAGGTGTGCTCCCACCCTGTCTTTCCTGAGGATACACATGGGCCCAGCAGTGCACTTGTCATTGAGAAATGCACTTGGATAATATGTATATATTTTACACATTTTATGAGAGCCTGAAAGCTTTGAGTATTTTACTTTGTTTTTGTTGTTGTTGTTAAACTTTTTATTGTAATACTTGGTTTAAAAGTTGTTCTGAGTCTGAGGATGGTTGTGAAGTTAGTTTGTGAGGGTACAGACAAGCTGTTTGTTAAAATTGACTGTGCAGTCTTGGCTAGCCTGGACCTTACTAAGTAGATCAGGCTACTCTCAAATATCTCTGTTTGCCTCTGCCTCGTGTGTGCTGGGATCAAAGATGTGTACCTCCTAGGCAGGCTGAACAATTACTTTTGATGCATGACATTTGTGTGTGGGGAAGAGTGGGTTAAGATAGAAAGTAGATTTCTGCTGTGGCTCTCATCTAAAACCTCCTAATTCTGTAACTTGACCTCAAAGTGGCTTCCATTCCAAACTGAAGGTATTGTATGGGAATTTTATTGAAAGGTTTAATTTTGAAAGCTCAGGAGATGGCTCAGTAGCAAAGTACTTGCCTAGCATGTGTGTAGGCAAGTTTTCAATCCCAGACACTGAGTGGGGAAATAAAAGAGCAGAGCAAAAGGAAAAGGGTATTTATTCTTAAAATGCTTTGGGCAGTCAATGTGAGTGGTGTGACACAGGCAGATGGCAAATGCCTGAAGCCAGGTGATGAGCTGTCTGTCTGTCTGTCTGTGTCGCTGCCTGTGTTAGGGCACTTTCTCCTCAAAAGCATCGTACAATGATTTTCTGTGTTCTAGTCCATTAAAGTCTTTCCACTGTTCCTGACTCACATGCTTGTTTAAAGTGCCTTTTCATCAGACCACAGAAAGTTCCCCCTAGAACTAGCATGTGTGCTTGATGGGAATCTTGTAGGATTTGGAAAAGATGAGCCTGTCTTCCTGTCCTGTGGCTGAGCGATCAGATAGCATCCTCTATTTGACATGCTGCTTTTCCCATGTTTTCTGCACATCATGCTAAAGAAGAAACAAGCCACCACATGCTCATTCTTTGCTGTCTGTTGAAAACGTTCCTAAAATATTTACAGAGCCATAAGGATAACTTTATTTGGCAGTGTGATTAGAGACTGTGGAATGACCTCAGAGCTTCGTATGTGCACATGTATAAACATCTCCCTGAAAATGGACATTTCCTTAGATAGATGCTATTGTATCTAGAGAAAATTAAAATATATATGTTTGTGTGTATGTGTCTGTCTGTGTATGTGTGTGTATATAAGGATACATTAAAAACATATAGATAGGTTAAAAACATATGATATATATATTATATACATATATATATATACACACACACAGTACTATGATTTTTTTAACTTGTCCTTTCTGAGCATTAAGGTTAGTCATTTAATTTTGGCAGTTGTGAATTTTTAAAGCTTGTCTTATTAACGTTTGTCTTCTTGGAGGCTAGTTCAGAAGGCTATTTCTAGAATATAGAATGTGGTAGTGTAATCTCAGAGACTGCTCTTGACCCTGTATACTGAGGAGTTTTTTCCCCTACTCTAAAAAAGAATGCCCATGAGTCTTAAACTGTTCTGTGTTTTTTTATCTCAATGTTTTATGTCTGACATGCTCATTAAATATCAAAATGAAATAAGACCAATAGTAAAATTGTGAGTCCATTTCCTGAGACAGTGTTTCACTAGGTTGTGCTAGGTTGGCTTTGAACTCAGAGGTCTTGCCTGCCTTTGCCTCCCAGGTGCTGAGATTAAAGATGAGCAACCCTGCACTCTGGAGGTAGAGGCAGGTGGATTTCTGAGATTTTTCTTTTCCTCCAGTGTTATGGTAAATTTTGGGTGGCAGCTAACTCTTAGTGTCTGACTTCTGTCTAACTTCACTTCTGATGGGCATGCATGTCTGTGTGGATCTCTGTCGTACTGAATAAGTTGAACAGCAGCTTGATGTGCTTCTTTTCCTGGTTTTTCCAAGTTTAGTTAGCCTTTACCCACGTATATTAATGTTGTTGAGAGATAGTCTCTTTCATTGTAAATAGCACAATTCTATAAAAAGAGAACTCTTTAGTGACCATTTAAAAATTGAAGTAAATACCTTGATTTGGAATTAACTAGTGAGATTAAGGGTGTGAATGACAAAGACAACAGAACCCTAGCTTGCCATTGGGTATATTCCATGATCACCATTAGAGTGTAGGGACCTATTAGAGTGCCTTGTGAGTCAGCACTCCGGGCTTCTGTGTGTTTGGAGGTTAGCTCAGCATGTGGACGCCATTCACTCCTGACCTTTCTAATGGCTGTTTCTTTTGCAGGTACATGTAAAGTACATTTTCCTGATCCAAACAAGCTTCATTGCTTTCAGCTGACTGTAAGCCCAGGTAATGAATACTGCATACTTCAATGTTCATGTAATGTTCAAGCAGCAAGTGTAAAGATCTGCTCAAATCTCTCTTTCTCTGGATGTGTCCTATGGTATGTTAGTGTTCTCCCATTCCCTAGGATGATGTGGCCTATGTCTTGCAGCAAGATAAAGTACAGAAGGTGTGAGGCACTCAGTGTCCTGGTGACTCTGAAAGCCAGGCAGCTAACATCAAAGACAGTGACGGCAGCCTGCTTTGAGTATGGGCTTTGAAGTCATGAGTGGGTTTTGGATACTCCAATGGAACTTGACTGAGGTGTGATTGCTTAGCTGTTGCCCCCCATCTACAGAGGGGAGTAGTGAATCCTGTCTTAGGCAATGTCAGGACCAAATGGATTTTTGTATGCACACCACTTGGCCCAGATTCTAGCAGATTTCCGGCTGTCCTCATGACTATATTAAGTGCCTAGTCTATCCTTGGTCAGACTTTTCTAATGAAGGTGCTATTAAAGGAGTTACTGATCATCAGCCCATATGGCCAACCATTGGTAGCCCTAGTTCATGCTACTTCAGGGTAGGTGGGGTGGGAAGAGTAAGGGAATCAATTCTCAAGGTTTCTCCAAGAAAACCAGCTCATAGATGTTTGTAAAGGGTACTAGAGTGAGACCTGCATCTGTTTTACACTTTGTATCTGAGGTGACTGCTGTTTCCCATTCTATACTTTGTATCTGACGTGAAAATGTTAGAGTAGCCAGAGGAGGACATTATTCAAAAGGTGTTACTAGTACTTCAAAGGATTATGATGCATAGAAAAGGGAGAGGGGTGGTTTGTCTCTAGGTCATGCTGACAAGGTAATGTGACACTGGTTAAGGCTGGATGGTCTGAACTTTGGGGTTTATGAGTATGTGTCCAGAGTTGTTCTGGGGCAGTTAGTCCACAGATGTTTCTGACGTCATTTGGCAACTGTAAAGTTCATATTGTTACTTAAGCTAAGATGCACAGAAAAAGAAGAAAACAAACAACAGTTTCCTTGTAAAAATAGTGCTTGTTGTCCTATTTTCGGGGTGGGGGTCAGGAGCTGAGAATAATGAGTCATGAGCTAATTAAAAAGTGAGAGGTGCAGAATTTTGTTATGTGATAATGAGTCCATGAATAAACATGACCTTCTATCTCTGCAAGGAGTGGCTTGTTTCTTGTGGAAAATGTTTTATAATAATAAGTATCCCATTTCAAATGTTCTTGATAATTTGTAATTCTGTTTACATCTAGCTGCAGTGGTGCATGCTTATAATCCTAGCACTCAAGAGGCTGAGGTAGAAAGGTCACAAGTTCAAAGCCAGCTTTGGTTACAAGCAAAAACCTGTCTTAAACCTATGTGAAGGTTTTTACAGAGTGCCCTGGGATATCCTTGTAACTGATACCAGTTACTTGGAGACACTAGAATATGGTTGGTATCCAGACCTCATCTTTGGAAATGGAGTGCTTTGCTTGCCTGGTATCTTTGATCAAGTGAGATGGTAAAGACCATGCCTATTCTGAAACATTTTCTGTTCTCTGTGTTGTTGATGAGGGATACTGAGTCCATAGGTGCCTTCTCTCGTCTCAGAATTACCATGAAGAGCATTGTTCGCTAAGTACCTCAGGCTCGTGTATTATAACGAGCTAGGCTCTGACAGTCCAGTTGCACTCTGAGCACACTTCTGCAGTCCTTGGCTGCTTACAGACTCTTATGTTTACCAGCCTGGCTAATGTCATAGTTATGTTTCTGTGGCTTCCTGTGAGTGTTTCTCCCTCCGCCTTGTTTTACCTGTTGGTTCTTACTAAAGCCTATGAATGTGGATACTGAGATGACGTATGACCACACCTTCATCCTGACTGATCTCTGTTAGGTAAACAACTGTTGGAGATTTAATATTCACTAGCAGGCAGTAAAAGATTTTTATTTTAGTGCCTGGGAATACAAATTCAAATAATGGTATCAGGAAAAGCAGATATCTCTCTGGTCAGTGTTCAGTTGGCAGTGTAGAGGTCTTGTCAGAACTAGGATAAACTTTGTGCTAAGTTCAACAGTGGTTGTTGGCTGCTTAGTTGGTTTTTGAGATAGGGTCTTACTGTGCATCCCAGACTGGCTTTGAACTCCCCATCCTGTAGCTTCAGCCTCTTATATGCTAACATTACAAAACTCAGCCACCACACCACAGTAAAGTGTTCTTAAGACTTTAGTTAATGGGCTGGTAAGATGGTTCAGCAGGTAAGAGCATTGACTGCTCTTCCAAAGGTCCTGAGTTCAAATCCCAGCAACCACATGGTGGCTCACAACCACCCATAATGAGATCTGATGCCCTCTTGTAGTAGCTGTCTTCAGTGTACTTATTTATAATAATAAATAAATCTTTGGGCCGGAGGGAGCGGGGACTCAGGGAGCCAGGCCAATCGGAGCGAATGGGGTCCACCAGAGCCAGCAGAGTCGCAGAGCGGGCAGGGTCTACCAGAGTGAGTGGGGCCAACCAGGGCTGACCAGAGCTGACCAGAGTGACTGGGGGCTGACTGGAGCGAGCAGAGTCCTAAAAGTCAATTCCCAACAACCAGATGAAGGCTCACAACTATCTGTACAGCTATAGCGTGTACTCATATACATAAAATAAATAAATAAATCTAAAAAAAAAAGACTTTAGTTGACACCATATAAAAATAGCAGATTTTAAAAATAAAGTTGTTTATATGACTTATGACCTGACTAAGTTTACTTTTTTATTCTAGTAGCTTACAGTTCTCCAGTTAAGAGCACTTGTTGCAGAGGACCCAGGTTCAATTCCCAGCAGTGCATGGTAGCTTACAGCCATCTATTACTCCAGTTCCAGAGGATCCAATGCCCTCTAATGACCTCCTTATATACCAGGCTTAAACATGTTAGTAAACAGATCTAAAAAGATACTGTTGGCTTCTGTGAGCACTCTCATAGAAACCTTTGTTCTGTGTGAGAATGCGTGCCTTTGCTTCTCAGCATGTGCTTGCAGTCACCTCAAGAACCTGCAAGAGCTGGCCTCCATTCATTAGTATTTCCTTAGCAACTTTTGTATCAGTAATCATGAAGATTATTTTGTTTTGTTTTCCTTATAATTTCTTAGGTTTTGTTATCCATAGTAAAATAAGTTGGATGTGTTCCTCAGAGTAACTTTGTGTTATTTCTCTCTGAAATGACTGGTAGGTTAGTTACCAGTGGTCAGCCTGGAGCTTCATTTCTGGGAAAGTTTCTATTTATGAATGGAATTTGTTTAGGAGATACAGTGTTAGCATTGGTTGGTTTGTTTTTTTCTAAGTCAGCTTGAAACAGTTCTTTGATAAAATTGATTCATTTCACTAGAACTGCAGGTTTGGGACAGTTTGTGGTTTGTTTATCCTACTAGTGTCTAGGGTGTGTGGTGATCTTGTGATGGGTCACAGTTTCAGACATGATACTTAAGAGTCTCATTCATATTTTGATCCCTGGCTCTTTCTAGTGACTTTTAATTTTGCTGTGATATTAACCACAGTGAGAAAACAGTAAATTTTAAGAACAGATTTTTCCCCCTTGGTGAGTCTCTTCTTTCAAATAACTCTAAAGACAAGTGGTCATTTGCTGTCTTCTCTGTGTACTGGATAGCGTGAGCTGTCTGCCAGCAGTCTTCTGACTTTGAGGAAAACACCCACTGCTCTTTTCTTGCTCCTTTCAGGAACTCTGTTGGTGTAATGTTTCCTTGTCATGGTACCCAGTGGGCCACTGAGTTACCTGATGGATAGGCATGCCATCTGTTTCATGCTAATTTCTCCCTTTCCCTAGCACACATCTTGCAATTGCATATTTTTAAGAGGATTCTCAGGCCATTTAGTACCATCACTATAAGTAGCTCCTGAGCTGAGTCGAGGCTCAGTAGTAAGAGCACTTGCTTGCTCTGCATTCATAGGACATTCTGGTGGTCACCAGTGAAAATATACAGTGTGGGCCAGTAAAATAGCTCATTGGGTAAAGGCACTTGCTGACTGCCTAGAGTTTAATCCCTGGAGTTCACATGGTGGAAGGAGACCCCTACTTCTGTAAGCTGACCTGACTTCCAAATTCACATCTCTCTGTGGATCTGAGCACATTAGTACACACTAAATGCACAACACACTAAAATAAGGAAACAAGTAAATAAATAAAATGAATAAATGCAATACAAAATCAAGGTAAATAATGCATGTTGTGTCCAAAAGTAGCATTTAAGTGGTAAGTTTTTTGGTCCAGTATTTTCTTACTGTAGCTAGATTTCTTTTGTGCTGGGGGCCTCCTGGCGTGGAGCCGGTTAAAATGAGACACAGAGTTGGGCTTGGGTGTGGCTTTAAAGATTGATGGTCTTCACATGTTCTAGCTCTCTAACTGTACTAAATGCTTGTTCACAGCTTCTAAAAGGTCCTAAAAACTTCCTTACCCTTTCTGAGGGTTACAAGCTACTGGCTTAGGTGATTAACACCTGTAGCCTAATGACTGGTATTAAGCAAAGTAACCTTTTTTCTATCTCCACAGGAACTGCATAGCTCTAAGGGGTCTAAGAAAAAGGGGGAGTGAGCAGTTAAGAGGATCTGCACTAGGGAAAAAGGATGAGGAGTGCCCTCTCTCTGTCCTCAGCACTATACATCTTTCGGAATACATGATCACATGGTAAAAAGCTTATCATAGGTTTACACATAAATTCAAATCATAAATCAAATAAGTTTACAACAGAGAATGTTTACATGTATATCTATTCGGAGTAATTATCTGGCTAAACATATATTTCTTGTCATCAGCTCTGCAGGTTCATAGAGATTTAAAAACCATTACTTTTGTGACCAAGGTATTAGTGAAATCAATATTTTATCTTCTGTCCTAGCACCTATAGTAAATCCTTAGTTCCCTTTTTATGACCTTTGGTTAATGGTTTCTAGCCTCTTGGAATGTGCTCTGAGTAGTGTTATGACCTTTGGTTAATGGTTTCTAGCCTCTTGGAATGTGCTCTGAGTAGTGGATGCCTGTGTGGTATCTCAGAAACAATTAACTCAGGACACTAAAGCATGGAAGGGTCCTCACGTAGCAGTTTTGACTATTAGAGAGGATTTAATAGCAGTGTATTATAAAAGAGCTTAATAATTACTATAGTTTTAGGAATTCTTATAGGATCATCATTAAAGATTAGGAAATCATTTGTCTATATAGCATCCTGTAAGACAGTACATCTTCACTGTTCTGCAGAGATCTGCTCAAAAGGGTGGGCTAATACCTAGTGATTGCTATATATACTTAACAATAACAGGAAAAGCATATTAATAGCAGGAATCTCTCCTAAAATGGGTTGCTCCTGGGCTTTGCCTGCTGGAGCAAATGCATCATAGATTTATATCCAAGGCGGACCCAGTTCAGTCTCTAGCTTCCCCTCATTGGCTCTTGACACTTCTGTAATATGTGCCATTGTATAATGGAAGGATGTAATTTGCCTTTGATTTTATAAGGATCTTACAGTGAAGAGACTGCCTGGAGTCTCAAGAGACTTCAGCCTTTTAAACAGTGTTGAAGTTGAAAGGCAATGGAGACTCTTGAAGTTGAACTAAATGCGTTTTGTTCCTATGGGACCAGGGAGTTGAATGTTGTGGTTTGAATGAGAATGCATGTACAGCTCAGTCATTTTAGCTCACGGTCCCCAGTTGTTTGGCTCTGTTTGGGGAGGCTTAGGAAGTATACCCATTGGGGTGAGCTTTGAGGTTTTACAGCCTCCCACCATTCCCATTTGCTTTCTGTTCTAGCTGCCATGTCAGCCTGCTGCCATGCTCACTGCTATGATGGTGATGAGCTCTTATCCCTCTGGAACCATAAGCTCGTCTGTAAGCTGCCTTGGTCATAGCAACAGAGAAGTAATGCAAAAGACATGTTCAAAGTTAAAACCAAAAATCATAGTATTTTCATGATCTTGGAATTAAGTGCTAGATCTAGTACATTGTTGGGCTATGTTGAAAGCAGATTAAAGGAGATTTCACCAGCCAGGCACTTGAACACATTGGTAAGGTTTCTGAGTCCTAATCAAACCCTCTGTTCAAACTCCGAGATGAGACTATGGAAGATTGCTCGTTTAGTGTTGGCATCATAGTGGGCTTGATCACCACATTCTTTACACTTTCATCTAGAGCTTGGCACTGCAGACTTAGGTCATTTCAGGTTTTCAGACCTGCTTGCCCTCTACCTTACCTGTTAATGCCTCCTGCTCTCTAGTAAAGTCTTCCTTCAAGGCTCACTTCCAAGAATCCCAAGAGCTTTGTCTCTTGGGAGTTGTGACTCTTGCTGGGCTTGAGAGGTGCCCTGGTGATGGCTTATTAGCATATTGTTTGCTTCTGGCAAGGGGAAGCAATGCCTTCTTTCACAGTCGTTTAAGGTTGGAGTTGTCTTTTTGCATTTTGTGTTGTTTTGTTTAAGAGTCTCATGTGGCTTGGGTAGTCTTATAATTTACCATGAAACCGTGGATGTCAAACTTCTGATCATCTGCCTATACCTTTTGTGTGACGGTATTACAGGTCACACAGCTTGAAACTCAACTACCTAAATGAAACATTAATCATCTCTGAGTGGTGTCTGAACCAGTGGCAGGAACTGGGATGTGGTATGTTCAGTGTCACCCTGTCTTGAAAAACCACTGTGGAGACAGAGATTCAACAGGCTCCCAATGCTTCTTCAGCTCTAGGCCTGTTTGTACCATGATGGTGTAGAACATCCTAGTGGCTAGCTCTCTCTCTCTGTGTGTGTGTGTGTGTGTGTGTGTGTGTGTGTGTGTGTGTGTGTGTACACGCGCGAGCGAGTGCATGTCTTAAAGTAGAGATAGGCTGTGAAATGGGAGGAGCAAAAATGGAGCTCTTGAGACTTCTGGACCTTGAGAGCGCCTAGCAGTCATTCTAGTGTAGGGCGAGTTGTGTCCAAGTGTTAGTGTCCATGAACCCTTAGGGAATCTCTTCCCAGGAGTCACCCATCAACTGTGATGCCTTGAAGGCAAGAGAGCGCAGGCTGTAAAGCTCCAGTGGAAGGAAGGGTAAGTCCTCTAACTGTAACAGTGGGCAGGGAGCCAGGAGCTCTCCTGCTGTACTTCAGGATTCAGTCCCAGTTGCCAAGAGTAAAATGTTTTTAACTTCAGCAACTGTGGTATAGAGTTGGCACACTATGTTGGCCATGGTACACTGTAGTCTTGTGTTTGTCAACTCCAGAAGAGAGGAGGCCTCCTTCCTGGGCTGCATGGACTGTGGAGCTGGGTGTGGGAGCTCATCACTAGTCATCCTGAAACCTGGGCAGAGCTGAGCTTGGACTTCATGCGGGGAAGTCTGCTCTTGGGCTGCATTGTAAGTTGCAAGTCAGTAGTTAAGTGAAGAGGGTGTGTCAAGTCTGACTCAGCTTTGAGTAGGGAAGTACTAACTAAGAAACACGTCATTTTCTGGATAGAAGAATTCCATGAAAAGGGAAAAAATAGAGCACTCTGTTCTTGGATCTTAGTTTTTTAAGACATAATTATTATTAGATGAAAACTTTATCAGGGCAGAAGAAACGTGGTAGAATAAGCACATTAAACACATTAACATCTTCGTAACTGGTGGGCAAAAATCAGAACAGTATCAGTGAGAGCAAAGCCAGGCAGCAAAATACACTGTGGCAGGAGGGGTACTAGTGGGTCAATGTGTCTTATGTGGGGCATAGTCACTCCTGAAGAGAAATTCGAGTGGGCTATGTGGTCTGCAGAGTGAAAAAACCTAACATAAAATCCTGTACTAAGGTGATTAAAATCAAATTACAAGAGAGCAAGATCACTGGACTTGGAGCTAAATTTACTAAACAACTTACCAAAACAAGTGTCTTTTCCAAGATTTATCACTATGTCACAAATCCAGGAGTGTTTACCAAAGGTGATAACCTGACATCTTAAAAGAGGAGGGCTTTGTTTTGCTCTCCATTTTAGGGGTGGCAGTTCATTATGTAGGAAGGGTATGGTAGACCTTAGAACATGGCAAATGGGAAAAAGCAGTAAAGGGTCAGGACAGTGCGGCCCCTGGGGGCCTCACACGGAGTCATCGGAGTCACCGCACCAGGCCCCTTCCACAACCCAGCAACCTCCCACTTGTCTACTCAGACCCTGAGCGAACAAACAACTCCTTAGGCTGTGATTTGTCTGGAAAGAGCTCACAGAGACTCCCAAAGCTGTACCTCACTATCTTTTCTGTTCTCAACTCAGCCAAACTGACACCAGAGTAATGTATCAGCAGAGGAAAGAGAATAATGGTTAAGCAGCCAATTGGGATGGAAGAAAAAAAACCCACCACATTCTGTGCAATGAGCGAATGAATTTTTTTACTAAGACATCTTGGTTGTGAAAGACTTTTTTTTTGGTTTTTCAAGACAGGGTTTCTCTGTATAGCCCGGCCAGTCCTGGAACTCATTCTGTAGACCAGGCTGGCCTCGAACTCAGAAATCTGTCTGCCTCTGCCTCTGCCTCCCAAGTTCTGGGATTAAAGGCATGTACCACCACTGCCCGGTGTGAAAGACCTTTTAAAACCACTATGCTAGAGACTAAGTCCATGAAGTAGAACTGGCTGAGTGTGGTGGCCAAGCTGAGTTTGAGGCCACTATGATATACAAAGTGAGTTCCAGGACAGCCATGGCTACTCTCTAACTCCCTTTTTCAAACCCTACCACATCCTCCAAAATAAAGTGGCAAAGATGTTCTGGAGTGATAGCTCAATGATGCAGAATTCTTGCTACTCTTCTAGAGGGTCAAAGCACTCACTTCAGCCCATATGGTGTGTAAGTCCAACTCTAGGGGCTCCATGGGCACCCCTCCACTCAAGCATCCACATTAATTAAAATGTCACAAAAGCAAAGGTAAACCTAGGAGCCTTTTACATCAGTGTCCCAAAGAAAGTCATCTTGCTAACAAGAGCTGGACACCAGTTCTTATGAAAGAAGTATAAATAACCAGGAAACTGAGCTATTTCAGACTTACTGCGTTGAGCAAGGATTGTGTGGTAAAGCACAAATAGTGCTTAGTCTTTATGAGATTACCAGAGTATGAATGCTACCTTTGAGGAATGGCTGTTCCAACTATTGGATAACATAGTGTTGACACAGCCTCAAAGTTCTTTTCTTTTATTTATTCATTTATTTTTGCATGTCATATGCCACAGTTCATGGGTGGAGGTCAAGGGATAATTTGCAGAAGTTGGTTCTGTCCACCTTGTGGGTCATAGAGATTGAACTCAGGTCCTCAGGTTTGGAAGCAAGCACCTTGGCTTGCTGAGCCATTTCACCAGCCTACAGCCACTTAAGTTCTTACAGAAGCCTGCTTTTAGTAATGATTTATTTATTGATAAAACTTGATTTATGTATCTGATTTATGTAAAAAGTTGAAGCAGTTGGCCTTAGTGTTGTAGCTTTAAAGATGAAGCCAGTGCTAGTCACACCACAATGAGATTAAGAGGCTGCAGCACCTCTGCTCTGCTGGCAGCAGCCCCTTCAGTTCCTTCTTGATCCTGGCGTGGAGCCGAGTAGGCAAGAGAGACTATGTGCTGTGGTCTTTGCAGACCTGAAGAAACCTGGACATCCTCAGAGGTTCCCAAGGGACCTCACCACGCACTCACTGAGGCAGTGGGTGGAACTCTCCAGTTCCCCACCGTGCCCCTAAGCCTGAGCCATCTAACAGGAGAGGGCTGTTGGCTAAGCATGACTTGAAGTTTTACATAGCTGCTGGGGAAACAGCAGTCAGATCTCATCAGCTTTCCCACAGAAATGGCATCATCTTGGGGAATCTGGAAGCTGTCCTGTACAGAGGTAACTCACACAAGGCAGGATCTGGTTAAGAGGGGACACAGTAATTATGGTGCCCTGGAGCAGGTGGCAGTGTTGGCAGGACAAGGCTCTGCACTGTGCAGCTTTGCTGAAGGAGCCTGGGGACTCTGGTCCTAGTGTTAACCTCTTCAGTCTATGTTTGCCATATCCTAACTTCATGTTTGCTTTTGTTTCCTTTTTTTTTTTTATTTAAAGATTTTTTTGTTTTGTTTTGTGTTTTTAATAGATGAGGGTTACTACCAGGGTGGAAAATTTCAGTTTGAAACTGAAGTTCCCGATGCCTACAACATGGTGGTGAGTAGCCTGTAAACCTCCCTGTGTGCCAGCACACACACACACACACACACACACACACACACGCACGCACGCGTGCACACACACATACACGCACACACACCAGGGGCAAGGCATAGAGAGAGGCTTGGGGGGCACTGCCTTAAATAAGGAGCCATGCTTCCCACGCAAGCCCGCTTATGTTTCTCTTGTGGCATTGGCAGCAGTATGAGAATTTCAGTACAGAAACTCATTTGTCTGACAGGTACTCATGCAGATATTCTGCCTGTGTTTTTCATGTACATTTTTTAAAATGAGGAATCATATTTTAAGACTGATTTTACTTATGGTATAATACCAAAATTCCAGGGACCAATGATTTTAGAATTTTAGGTAATAATCTATACCTACATGTTAGTTCCTTTAAGACCATATTATATATTAATTATACTAGATGCTGTCACATGGCTTTTGGTTTTGAGGCTAGATCAGTAGGGAAGTAAGGTGATGTGTAGAGAACTGAAGTGATAAAAATGGTAAGTAGCTAGACAGATGGCTAAATGGTAAGAAGTAGATTTATAGGGATTCCATACAGGAGAATGTACCACTTTAGCAACATGGCAGAGCCATGAACTCTGGTGGCATGAGCTGTGTGGAACTATGGTCTAAGTTATGGAATGTAACTCCACCTCAGAGGAATCCAGCACCACACTTGCACATAAATGTGTATATACATTCATGTGTGCATACACATATTAATAAATGAAAGAATAAAAGTGGACTAACCCTGGACTGGGCAACTGTTCAGCACCAGTGTCTGCAAGCACATCTGGCCAAGGTGGCTCTGTATGGAGCGGCAGTGGCCAGCTGTGGCCCTCTGATTTGGGCATAGCAATTTGAACTCCAGGTTGGAGTTTCAGACTGGGAGGTGGTGCGTTTGTCTGTGTCGTTGTGTGTGTGTATGCGTGGGTCTGTCTGTCTGTCTGTCTGTCTGTTTCTGTGTCTGTTGCAAGTATTTAGGTGTGCATACACTGCTACCTGCTGTTCTGTTCTCTAGTTCCATAGGTCAGACCATGTGTTTGGTAACTCACTGGGGAGTAGAAAGACCACACACTGCAGACATGGACTGGGAGCTTTGTGACTCCCTCCACCTCCCTCTCTCTCTCTCTCTCTTTCTCTTTTGCAGCCTCCCAAGGTGAAATGCTTGACTAAAATCTGGCACCCCAACATCACAGAAACGGGGGAAATATGTCTAAGGTGAGTCTCTTCCTCCCTTCTGCCTGTGCATGTGTAAACCTCTTCAGATTCATTCTTGTAAGGAGATCTTGTTTGGCTACAATTCAGAAATGCCAGCGCCAAATACGTTTCCAGAGGATGGAACACATCCTCTGTTGCCCACCATTGCCAGGGCCCTGGTAGTCCTCAGTGTGCAGTTGATGCTCTCTGTCTCCACCTCCTTCAGTGAGCAGTCCCAGTCCCAACTTATCACTGACGTTAGCTAACACATAGGTAGCTTTGAGGGAAGTAAAACCCAGGAGGATAAACTCCAGGAACCTGACTTCAGCATTTCAGACACCTGCACTAAAGGAACTTTGCAGACTGGCCCTTTCAGAACAGGCAGGTTCCATGTCGCATCAGCTGCAGACTGTGTCCTGCCTTCACAGTAGCACGGGTCAAGGCCTACCAGTTCCAGCACTCCCTGGAAGGTGATTGCTCTCCAAGGAAAAGAGCTGAAGAAGAAAATGGGAAACTTCTCTCATAGCAGACAGAGCATTTGACCTTTGTTTTTCTGTTTGCCCTCTCCTCCACTTTCTAGTACTATAAAGATATCAGTGATGGGTGTCAGGTCTGTGCCAACTGCATTTGATGCAGCTCCTCTCTGACAGGTATCAAGGCACTGTCTCATACTCAGCTACTCTAGGAAGCAGGCTTCTCATGTTCATTTTAATGTGTTGGGACCTGAGAGTGTTCTTAGGGCTCTTCTGTTTCTCCAGTCTCTGTAGTACGCACTAGTGACTACGTAAGGAAGGTGAGCTGCACCTAGATGCCTCTCTCTGCTCTTTGTCCGAGAAATTCAGTCAGTGCCATCAACCCATACCAAAGCCTGAAAATACTGTCAGGCATGGTGGTACATGGCTTTTTAATCTCAGCCCTTAGCAGGTAGGAGCAAGTGCTGAGTTCTAGGCCAGCTAGAACTCGGTTCTCAGTTCTCTAGTTCTCTGAGTTCTAAGCCAACTATGGCTTCAGAGTGAGACCCTGCATCAAAACAAAAACTAACACACTGGAACAAATAACAAACCATAAACACACAATTGAAAGAGAGGATCCCTGGACTATTGACTGTCATTGTATGTAAAGTCACTCATTTTGATAAAGCTGGGCACTGGCACTGAACAGTGGAGTGAGAGCACAGGAAAGCACTCAGCCAGCCTGTAAGGTGCTCAGCCACACTGGCAACCAGGAAACATGCAGGAGCACGTGAAGGGCATTGGGGTGGGTGGCAGCTATAGATAGTAACAGACTTTGGGCAAGTACATCTTCTTTCACAGATAAAGTAGTTACTCCTGTTGAGGGAATTATGTTTTGGATTATGTCTGACACATGAATTATAGGCTCCAATCCTCAGTCATTCCGTCTATAATTTTTGTTGCTGTCATTTCACTGTTTTCTGGCTTTTAGACAACATGTGTGTATATTGTTTTAATATTTTTCTGACACACCTATAATACAAGCACTTGAGGCATATACAGGAGAATTGCCACAAGTTTGAGCTAGACTGGAATATATAGCAAGTTCCAGACAAGCTAGGACTAAGAGTCCCTGTCTCAAAAAAAGATTTACCTTTGCTTAGGAATTCCATGTGAAGAATTAATAGTCTATACACAGTCAGTAAACAAAATAATAGACTTTGTAACTGAAATACAACTTTGAAGATGAGGACTATTTTCAGGAGGACAGAACAGAAGCCTGTGCAAGCAAGAAGAGACAGGCTTCATAGATGGAGTTCACTCCTTTATTGTGAATAGAGACTTGTAGTAGAGCTGTGTCTCCTCACTAAACATGTGTTTCTCTCTTACAGTTTATTAAGAGAACATTCAATTGATGGCACTGGCTGGGCTCCCACTAGAACATTAAAGGTGAGAGCATTCTTTCTGTAGTCCTCAGGCAACCAGCCTCCTTGTTCCTCCTCTGCTAACCACATCCCTCCTGAGCCTGCTCCAACCAGCACTGCTAAGCCACTTGTAATTGGGATGAGAGTCTTTGCTGACCAGCACCTTATTATTCAAGAATCAAGATGTAGGTTTCACAACCACAAGAAAAAGCCTCTCCGCCCTACTCCTTCAGCAGGCTGTTGTGAGCCGTTGTACATGTGTGGGAGAGCTGCAGTGAGTCTAGTCACTTCCTGCTCAGTGGGTCTGTAAAGTGATGATAGGTAGATTATTACTGAATAGGCGCCATAGGAGAGAAGAGTCCACTGTCAGAATATGCAGACTCATGCAGTTGTGCTCCATTCCTCCCCAGCTGAGCTCTCTGACACATGAACCGCCCAGCCTTCCACCCGGCCTTCCCCTGTGTCCTTTCCTCAGGATTTAGCTCTGCCAGCTTGTCCCACTACCTAGAACACAGTTTCCTCCAATCCTCTACTCATGAAACCGCTCCTACAAGTCTCTGGCATGGCTGCTGTTTGTGCCTCTGCAGTCTCTCCTGCTTGGGGCTCAAATGTCTTCTGCCTTTTTCAGGCTTAATGCTTACCTTCACCTCCAGCTAACACCAGGTCAGATGCAACAGGACAAATAGGTGGGATGTCCCTGAGAATCAGCTTAAAGGAACAAGAGTGTGGGGTGAAGAATCAGGTAGAGAAGGTGTTTGGGAGCATCTTAGCTCCCATCTGAGAGTCATATCTGTGAGGTTTTCAATAGTGGGAATTAATGATCTTAGAAATGTGAGTCTACCCTAATTCTTAAAGTAACTAGAGAGGGTTAAAAAGATGCAGTGGAGCTGGGCAGCGGTGGCGCATGCCTTTGATCCCAGCACTTGGAAGGCAGGAGGCTGTCGGATTTCTGAGTTTGAGGCCAAACTGGTCTACAGAGTGAGTTCCAGGACAGCCAGAGCTATATAGAGAAACCCTGTCTCAGAAAAAAACAAAAAACAAACAAACAAACAAAAGATGTAGTGGAGTAATTTATCTGTGAATCCCAAAAGGTAGTAATGTCACAAAACAGGCCTTGTTTGAAGTAAATTTCAAAAGTCTAATCTGTAGGGCAGCAGGTGGAGCATGCATGTGTGGCCCATGGCTCGTGGTCCCTGCATCTGTCTGAGCAGGGAAGGCAGGAAGTTGGTTAGAAGTTAAACTTGAAAGTGCAATTATTTTCTTGAGGAAAACAGTGTGATGCATATTTTGATAGCCTGTGATGCATATTTCTTGGTTACATGGTTAAAAGACTTTTAGTGGATTGGAGCCTGAGAATTGTTTCCTTTCTCATTTCAGGATGTTGTTTGGGGATTAAACTCTTTATTTACTGTAAGTATGTTATTAACTGCCCACTCACCCTCTTCTTGATTTTTCTGGCTGCTGATTTGGGGTCTTCTTAGAAGCTAGCCTTCTTTTCCATTCTTTATGACCAGATGCTGCACTGATGCAGGAGCCTAGGGGGCTTTGGAGGACTCTGCCTTCTAGGGCATACCTGCTCCTCTTGTCTTGTGGGGCACAACATGCTTGTTTTTATTGTTCAACAAAACAAAAAATAACAGAACTGCTACTAATCTGTGAGCCCCTTCCCAGTATTGTATTTCTGGGCAGCACGTGCCTCCAGAGAAGCCAGCATTCACAGGCATTTCAGGTTCTCCCTGATTCCTGTGAAGTCACTAACGCTACCACTCAGATGGCTTTTCTGGTGAAATAACACAGCGTTTGTATCCTGGAGGCCGAGTCTCCTTCACAATTTCCCCAGCAGCTGGGCTTCACTGTCTTTTTCAATAGACTTATTATCTCTGGGTGTTTTGCCTGTATTGAGTCTGTGCACTGCATATGTGGCTGCTGTTCGTTCACAAAGGCCAGAAAAGGCCATGGGACTGAGGTTATAGGTAGTTGTGAGCTACCATGAGGGTGCTGGGAATTGAACCAGGGTCCCAGTCTATAGGCCTTAGCCCACTATGTAGCCCAGGGAATCCATGGACTCATGCCATTCCTCCTGGTCAACTTCTGTGTGCTGGAATTAACATTCACAGCTGTATATGTTTTTTTCTTATTAGGAACACGATACTGTAGAGGAATATGGTACTGTAGAGGAATGCAGTAGTCTCTGCAACAAGGCCTTTTCAGATGTCCTTTGAGAAACAGTAATTCACTATATCAACAGTATATCTGGCCTGTTTTTCACAAGAATTGGGCAGGTCAGCTGTGGCCTCTGTCCTGAGCCTGGGTGTACATGGAGAGGTGGAAAGAGTCTGCTCCCCTGAGTTTGGGGACACCCTTTGGATTTTTGAATTAGTACATCTGAAGGAAAGTCAGAAAAGAATAAGACCTCTCAGGCAAGGTCAAAAGAGAAACTTTGTGTACAATGAGGAGACAGGAAATTAGAGAAATTAATGCTTATAAAAGGAAATGGAGCTGGGTGTGGTAGGCTTAGTCCTAGGACTTGGGCTATAGAAGCAGATGAATCTCAGAGTTTGAGACCAGCCTAGTGTATATAGTGAGTTCCAGGCTAGCCAGGGCTGTAGAGATACTCTGTCTCTAAAAGTAAAAGAAATGAAGAGCCAGGTAGATGGTGTAGCAAAGAGGGGCCCTGGCCTGATGATAATCTTAGGTTAAATCCCCAAAACCTACCACTTCCTAAAAAATTGTCCTTTAACCATATATATACATGCCTTTACTGTCAAATGCATAATAATAAATACTGCAAGAAAAAAACAGAGCTGAAGAGAGTTGAGTCAGTAAAATGCTTGCTGTACAAACATGAGGACCCAAATTCAGTTTCAAGAACTGATATAAAGATGCTGGGCATAGGTTTGTGCCCGTGATTCCAGCACTGGAGATTGCAGGAGCACTGGAGGTCGCTGGTCATCCAGCCTAGTTCAATTAATGAGTTCCAGGTCTCAATGAGATGCCCTGTCTCAACAACAAACAACAGAATGCTTGCTCTAGCTGGCAGTGCTGGCACACACCCTTAATCCCCAGCATTTGGGATACAGAGACAGGTGGAGCTCCTAAGTTTGTAGCCAGTCTGGTCTATAGAGGGAATTCTAAGAGAACCAAGACTACACAGAGAGATCCTGTCTCAACTGTCCCACCCCAACCCCCAAAGAATGGTGACTCAAGGCCAGAGAGATGACTCAGTGGTTAAAAGCACTGGCTGCTTTTCTAGAGGACCCAGGTTCTATTGTTCTATTTCCAGCACCCACATGGCAGCTCACAACTTCTGTAACTTGAGTTCCTTCCTCTGCCTTACACACACACACACACACACACACACACACACACACACACACACACAGTACACCTACATACATGCAAGCAAAACACTCATATAGAAAATAAAAATAAATCTTTTTAAGAGCTAGGTTATTATTCACTAGTTATCAGATACTTTCAAATTAATCTGATTGCATTTCTCCGGTTCGCCCAGAGTGGGGGATAGTCTATGTAAACTTACACTTACCTTTTACTCAACCCTCATTTACCATTTTGAAAGCCACCCCTGCTCAGCACTCTGCAGTGAGGGACATGGAGTGATTGGAGCTCTCATATTTGCTTTGCCAGTCACTGGTGCACTGAGACTCTGAAAAGGGAAAATTTGCCACAGTGTAGATCCTTTCCCACACTCATTAAAAAGAGTTGCTCTCTTTTTAAGGATCTCTTGAATTTTGATGATCCACTGAATATCGAAGCTGCAGAGCATCATTTGCGGGACAAGGTGAGCTGACAAATGGGCCGCTTCTAGGTAGACACGTTAGGTAAAAGGTAGTAGTAGTCTCAACTGGTAAGTGAGACTTCAGAGGTGGGTGCCAGGCAGCCATTTAAGGAGGTTTATATATGATGCTACAGTAAATGTGTGGTTTGCTCATAGTGAATATGGTTTTTATTACAGGTAAAACTATAATAAAATTATTACTTGATTAGCAATAAGGGATGGCTGGGGTATAGCTTTGTGATAGAGCACTTGTCTAGCACTGCAAAGCAAAACAGCAAAACCCCACCACAGTGGTTCAGGGGTAGAGAGGAAAATGAGTAACGTCAGGCCACACTTTACTCTTTCTTTTTCTTTCTGATCAGTCCATGTGTTCCCTCCTGAGCTGTTTTCTTTATCATTCGGGTTTTCCCCACAGTAGTCAGTAAACACAACCACAACCTTAAGTATTTGATTTGGTCCTGCAGGCAGGTTACTAGATCAGAGATACTGTATGTCCTTGATGTGGGCTGACTATCTTTGAGACTCAACGGGGCACAACACCTAAGCCTGTATTCACTGCCTGGGAAACTTGTAGGCAGATGATGTGTGCAGAGACTCCTTGCTTTGTGCTTCTGAATAGTTGCTCTTATTTGAGCCATTCCTGGAAGATTGTTTGGGTTCTTGAATTTTTTCTTCTGATGTGCCAGCTGAGGGCCTGACTCTGGCCATCGTTTTGCACACACACGGGACAGAGCTTTGTTTTATACATCAGACATTTTCTGTCTTACCTACTTCAGATGGTTATGAAGTGCTTCTGAGAAAAAGCCTATAAATCAAATACCTAACCCTCCTGAAGGAACCAAGCTGTAAGAGTCGCCATGGCTGCACTGTGGCTAAACTCTGGGGCCTGTGTCTAAGCAGGGTGTGGGTCTATAAATGGAGCATCAGAACCTCAGGGAAGGGAAGGAAGCACTGAGGGAGATGCACTTGGAATGACTTTGCATAAGGGTCTCCTACAGAAGACCAGAAACAGTCCTGTGGGGTGAGCTGCTCTTACCATTTCCTCTGCTCAAAGAGTATTCTATGGGGAGAGGTGGCTCAGTGGTTAAGAGCACTGACTGCTCTGCTGAAGGTCCTGAGTTCAAATCCCAGCAACCACATGGTGGCTCACAACCATCCATAATGAGATCTGATGCCCTCTTCTCTCGTCTGCTGTGTCTGAAGACAGCTACAGTGTACTTACACATAATAAATAAATAAACCTCTTTTTAAAAAAAAAAAAAAAAAAGAGTGTTCTGTGCCCTTCCCCACACTGCACTGTGTCCTGCACAGTTTGCACTGGAGCCAAGAAGAAGTGGGCCATTGGGGGCAGGAAGCCAGGTTTCTCCATAGAGTCCTTCACTCTGGAAGTTTGCTATATTCCTGGAGTGTCACTTTGCTCTCTCTCACTCTGTTGTGTCCTGTCCTTCTGCAGGAGGATTTTCGGGACAAAGTGGATGAATACATCAAACGCTATGCCAGATGATAAGAGGAGAGACCGCAGGTCTGAGGACTTTGTCACAGTTGTCTCTGATGTGAAACAGCTCGAGGTAGCCCTCCTCCCCATCCTCATGCCCCCGTCAGCCCCTTGGGATTGTCCCAGTCCTGCGACCATGCTGTCCTGAAGAAGGCCCTCCTGACTGCCCACTGTAGGTGGCGAACAACATAGACAGCAAGAAAGTGTGTCTGGGCCTCCAGAGAGCTGTCTGCTTCCCTTAACATGTTTACTGAAACTACTGTCTAGGCTGTCCGGTGGGATTCCTCCGAAGTTGTAATGAACTCACCACTGAGGATATAGCGCTTGCTTCCTTTCCCCCAACAATCGGTGTCCTGCACAAGTGATGTAATGACATGTTCCGTGTGACTGGCAGATTGGCAATAAGAAACCCGCTATAAACTGTGATTGGATGCACATTCTCTTAGCTTCTTCCACGAATGTTGACCCTACCTAGATGTGAAGCTTCCCAGAATGCATAGTCATTCACTGTAGATCTTACTGAAATGCGTATTTTATTTAATGTAAGTATATTTTGGAACAGATTTGTAATTTGTACAATTTGATGCTTTAATTATTTTTTCTATTCTTATTTACTTTGTATTCATTGTATAGAGCAAACACAAAGATACTGGGTCCAGAAACTGCTGAAGAGAAATACAAAAGAGACCATGCTAGCACATATTTCAATTTCTCCAGATGCAGCAGGAATCTGGCTCCTAGATACCAGCTTTTCCTTCAGGTCTACATGTGGATGTCTTAGAGCCTTAGAACCTATACCTGGATGGTCAAAACCAAAGGCAGGGAGGCTTCCCTCACATGCTACCCAGACACAGGAGCCTGGGGCTCCCTAAGCAAGGGTGGTAGGTGATTCTGCCATGGTCATAGCATGAGCCAGGGTCTCCTTAACAGGCTGTCATTGCCGCCCCTGCCTGACCCTGCCAACACTCTGCTGTGACTGTCTTCCAATTTGCCAGTGGTTCCAAGGGGGGAATTTTATAGCTGCAGCATACGCCATAGTCAGGGTAGTGCATTTCAGGGTCAGCCCTGGAGAGAGACAGGTGGATTTATTCTGCCTTTAGACATCTGAACCAGTGAAATCTAATGCAAAATAAATGCATGTCTGATTTTACTTACTGCCTGCCTAGCACTCACACTTAACTGCCAGTCCTCCTGCCTGTCCTCTTCTGGGTTTTGTGTGCTTTGCAAGGTCAGTTTTGCTTCCCACTAGGCATCAGGAATTGTGCCAATTAGCCACTAGGGAGGCCACTGCTGGCAGCCACATCCTAAAGGGACAGAGCAGGAAGGATGGCGTCTGACACAGTGAATGGCAGTACTCCAGTGGGATAGGTTTAGGACTTGCCCAGGAGCCTCAGCATCCTCGTCCAGAGCCCAGGGAAAGCTGTGATTTAACCCCTGCCAGTGTTGGTGTCATTGCGCACTCCTGGTGCCCAGCAGCTGACCAAGGTACCTGCCTAGCAGTGCTAGCATTACAGGTGGGACTTCCTCACAAGAGTGCTTCACTAGTGCCTGTCAGTGCACGCAGTGCCGGAGAGCAGCCTGCCTGCACTGTGAGAAAGGTGCTAACCTCAGGGTACCAACCAGTAGTGTCTTATTAGAGGTCAGTTTATGACACGACATTTCCAGATAAGAGGATACCCTCTCGTTCTGTTAAGTGGGAATCACTCTCCCCAGTCCACAGACTCCTTAGCCTCACTCCTCACAGTGGTGCTTACCTGCCCTCTAGACTGCCAGCTTCTTGATTTCCCATCCTGGCCAAAGCAACATTCTAACTAGTTCTTGTGACCCTAGCCAAGCTGATAGTTTGTAGCCTGCCAAGAAGTGTGATCTCGCACTTGGCACTTGTGAAGAGGCTGGGGCAGCCTCTATGGGACACTGGCACTAGTGGTCTAGCCTGGGGCATGGGAGCTCTTGGTAGCTTGAACACACTGCTGACTCTCAACCTCTGCTTCATGAGTCTTGACTCTGCCTTGGAGGCTGCTGCTCAGATTGGATGAGAGTCGTGTGTTCTCAAGTGCTCAGAGAAGGAAACACCTGCAGGGTGGGCCTCTCAGAAGGAGAGTTGCATCTCTAATTGTCCCTTAAACACCCACCCCAGCAGGTTAGGCCTACAGTCTTTCTGAGGAGCTGAGGCAGGGGTACCATTAGGTAGAGTCCAGGGCTCGGCTGCACACTGTTGTGCCTCTTTCCTCCCAGCCCCGCTCTCTCTCATTTTTGTTTGTTTTCTGTTTGTTGCTGCATGGTCCAAGCTGGCCTTCTGCCTCAGTCTCCTCAGTGCTAGGATGACAGGTGTCACAATGCCCACCATTTGGGGAGCTTGCAAGCAGATCCCAGAGATCAGGATCTTCAGTTGTAGGTGACCTCACTTTTCGTCCTGTTCAAGCACTGAAAACCCCATAGACCCCCTCCCCTGTCCTTCCCGCTGAGCGTGGGCAGCAAGGTGTATGCTTGCAAGCTCTGTGGGGCTTCTTCCCAGGGACCACCTCTGTGCGACCCCAGCTCCATGCACTCTATAGGTGCACAGCAGGGAAAGCTCACAGAGCAACCTTAAGCCACACGTTTTGATTTTCCTCCCCTGTGAAGTCTGTGATGGAGTGTGTTCTGGTTAACCTTTAGCTGAGCTCTGTACTCTCCTAGGCCTTCACAGTCACTCGAGGTCCCATGGCCATTGGGGTTGTTTATTTACTTATGTATGTGAGTGCTCTGTCTGCATGTACTCTCCTGCATGCCAGAAGAGGGCATTGGATCCCGCTATAGATAAGTGTGATTGCTGGGAATTGAACTCGGGACCTCTGGAAGACGCAGCCAGTGCTCTCAGTCACTGAGTCATCTCTCCAGTCCCAACATTAGGGTTTTTGCTGACAACCCAGCAGAATTTTCTTTTTTGGTTAAAAATACCCAATAATGGGCTGGCAAGACAGTTTGGTGGCAAAAGTCCTTGTACATTAGATGACCTGAGCTTGGTCCTCTGTCCCCTCCTCCCAGCCCCTGAAAGAGTGGAAAGAGAGCCGGCTCCATAGAGCTGTCCTCTGACCTCCGCGTGAGTTATGTGTGGCACTGCTCACACATTGATAAGGAAGTAATTTTTAAAACAAAAAAGGCAGCAGCCACAGTCTCGAGTAGGTACTTTCTCATTGCCTGGCCCTGGGTGATTTCCACCTTCAGCCATTTACAAATATTCCATCTAAGATTCAGACCACTACAGCTCCACTGTTCAGGAAATAAGTTACGCTTAGTCAAATGCTAGAGTATGGTAACATTGCTGGGCATACTTTTGCCAAAGAAGAACTTTAAAAGTAAAGCCTGTGCTCCCTCTTTCCTTCTATGACCCGTCTCAAGCACTGAACAGCACAGGAGGCTGATGCAGGAGGCCACACTGCCTGTGCTTACTGAAACAATTATATTTTTCAAGCACACGGTGGAGGCCTTAGTTAAGAATGTATTTGTACATGTTGAGTGGCATAAAAACTGAATTATCTCAAATGTCAGCTTTGGACTCATTTGCTCTCACTCTCAAATTTTCTGAGTCAAGAGTTTTTCCAAAACATGTCGTAGGTTTTTAGCTTATCAAGACCAGTGGCCACAGCTGGGCCTGCCTTCTGGGGGCTGCAGTGCTACTGTGAGCAGGACCTCGTGCACAGCCTCAGACAGGAGCACTTGCGGCAGGTGTCCATTCAGAAGAGAAAGGAACTGCAGTGACTTCGTTCCTGAGGCCTATAGCTGACATGAAGTATGCGGACGCCACACTCTAAAGCACTGGGCGCTGCCAGGTCTAGGTTGTCTGTCACTTTCTCCACACTGGGTTTGTCACCTCTGCATCCCTAGTGTACTTCATAGCCACTCCTCACTCACGAAGCTCCTGATATTGGGGGATTAGGTATCAAGCCAGCCATTTGTGTTAGCAAACATTTGTGTTTAGAGAAGAAAACTCCAGCTCTAAAGCTCATACCTTTCCTTATGGAACAGTGGGAGCTGAGGCGCCATGCTAGGTGGAGCTATGGTGGACAGCTCTCTTTTATTTCACAAGTTTACACTAGTGTCTGAAAAGATGGAGCCATGTCTCCGGCAGGACTGGCAAAGAGCTCTAGATGAATCTGGAGACATAGGCCAAGGTCCAATGTTTCCATCGCCCTCAGTGTGCCAGCCCCACAGGAAAGTGATTGAGGTCGCCGGCCTGAAAGCAGTGCCTTCATGCCTAGAGAAAGCATCTACTCAGTTCAGTCCAACCTCAGCTTTCCTCTCGGGGCTCTGTCCATAACCAGTTCACTTACTCTTAAGTACTCCAGCTGCTTTTACACATAGGTAGGCACTTGTGAGGACTCCAGCCCTTCCCAGCCATCAGGAAACAATGGGAGTATCACATGGCCCTATGTGTGTTCCTGTCCCTCTGGGAGCACCTGGTGTTCTCTCTAGTGAGCGCCTGGACCCTTACCTTGGCCATCTGAGATGACCTGGGTAGGTTATACTGTGGCTCCTCACTGTTGAAGGAGGTAGAGAATGTGGAGTGTGTACCAGAGGTGCTTGCCCAAGGAACTACCCAGAAGCTGGGTGTCCTGTCCAGTCATGCAGTGGCTGAAAGGACCTGCCCACCAATGAGGGAGCTTTGGCTTTGCCTGAGTAAGGAGCCTAGGAAAAGAACAACAGAAAAATCTTATCCCGGAGGCTCACAATTACCTATTAGTATGAATAGACATAACATGTAGGATTCCCCCCTCCCCCAAAAATGTAGGAAGCCCTAGTAAATAACATGGTGATTCAGACCAAAATATATCAGGGAAAAACAGGCTAAAGGGACAGGCAACAGGAAGCCACACCATGACAAAAGCCACATGGCAGGATCACTCAGTGGGTAAAAAAGCACTGACTGCTCTTCAGAGAACGGGTTTGATTCCCAGCACCCACATGGCAGCTTACAACTGTAACTCAGTCCCAGGGGATCCAACACCCTCGTAAATATGTGCAGGCTAAACACCAGTGCACGTGAAATAAAAATCATTAAAAAAAATAAAAGGATGGTGTTTTAGTTAGGGTTTCTGTTGCTTCGACCTAACACCATGACCACAAAACAAAAAAGGGCTATTTGGCTTACATTTTCATATTGCTGTTCATCAGTGAAGGAAGTCAGGACAGGAACTCACACAGCAGGATCCTGGAGACAGGAGCTGATGCAGAAGTCAGGAGAGGTACTGTTTTCTAGCCTGTAAGAACCCAGGACTACTAGCCCAGCACCACCCACCATGGGCTGGGCCTCCTGCATTGATCACTGATTTAGAAAATGCCTTTCAGCTCCTCTGTTGACTAGCTTGTGTCAAGCTGACACACAAAACCAGCCAACACAGGTGGGGTCCATGACAAATCAGACCCTGGAGTATGCAGAAGGGAGCAGAGGAAACTGTGTGCCTGCTCAGTAGCTGGAAGAACAGACTAGAAGGACCCTCCTCGCTAAGCCAAGCTTACACCTGGCTGTGTCACACAAGTCGGTTTTCAGATCATTACCAAGCAATGTGACAGACAATGCCCGATTCTGGCTCATAGCAACCATAGCTCCCCTGCTTTCAAGGGAACCGAGTCTTAGGTTGTAGAACTCAGAGCAGAGCCCACACAGGATAGACTGCACGAAGTACATGGCCAGCCTACCCAACAGGAACCTTAGCTGTTCCTGCCATGCCTGTCCCTGAGATCTTTGAAGCTAGGAAAGTGAAATGACCTGGAGTAGAAACCTTGCAGTTGAGTCCACTGAGTAGAAGCTAGTGGCTATTATAAGCTCAGAGATGGGAAAAATGAATCCTAAAGGCTATGCTGGCCCTGACCAAATTGGCAAGATAGCTGAATAGGTGAGTGTACATGCCAAGCCTGATGACCCTCGGGGACTCAGGATGGGAGGGAAGAATAGCCTCTCCCAAGAGGTCCCCTGGCTGCCATGGGTGTGCTATGGTGCAGATGCAAGCAAGTGGTCAAACACAAGGTGTAATTCTTAAAAAGCCACACCCAGAATAAAGCTTCTAACTGCTTGTAGTAATAAAACACCCATTCTATGCCGCACCAAGCCGCCAAGCCTGCAGTCTTCTACCCCAACGTACCAGGATGCCTTACAAAACTATCTCATAAAAGGGGTTACCATCTTCAACCGCAGTCTCTAGCTCTGGTCATGCAGACACAGGTACTCCTGAGAGGGATAGGAGGGAGGAGCCCTTCAGAGTGACTGCTCAGCCAGGTTTATTTCTGGCTTTCCATCAGGCAGACCTAAGGTTGCCCTCCCAGAAGGTAGAGGTGGACAGGCAGATGGTCACCAGCATTACCCAGTGTTTCCAGGCTTAAGATCCCAGTCTCCTACAACATGGGTCCCAGAGCCTAGAAAACATCCCCAGGTCAAACACCAGGAACTTAGAGAGCAAATGCCAGCCAACACTGATAGAATGGGTCAAATATCCAAAGAACCTAAAAGATTTCAGAATATCTCTCATCAAAGTGTTTCCAGATTTATGGATCCTGAAATTGGAAAAAAAAAAAAAAAGAATTCCCTACAAATATTCAGAACTTACAGAAAAAACAAAATTATAAAGCTGAAATATGTAAAGACAAACTAAAACGTCTGCAGGTGGGCTCAGTGAAAACAGCATCAGTGAGCCAAACAAACCCCACAGCATGTGGGCCTGGAGACACTGCAACAGCAGACCCAGCCCTACCCAGAGAGGAGAGAGTGGGATCACAAGAGAAACTAAACAAAGAAACAACTCAAATTCTGTAAAGGACTCGAACATGCAGATCTCTGGAGAAGTAGACCCTGATCTGGTTAAGTGCAAAGCCGTACCAAGAAGCATCAATCTCTGAACACTAAAAACAACTGAGCTGGCAAAATGGCTCAGTAGGTAAAGACACTTGTAGAGCCAGGCAGATCTCTGTAAGTTCAAGACCAGCCTAGAAATTTTAAATTAAAAAATTTAAAGTCTGAAGGAAAAAAATGGGCATTACCTATAGGAGACACCAAACTGGATGGCAGAAAGCTTACAGGTCAGAAGGAAGAGGTATGCTATTCAAGTGCTGAAAGAGCACTTGGCGAGTCTGTACTCAGGAAAACCTTGTTTCCGGAAACAGGGGAAAGTCAGCTCCATCCCTCAGATAAAGTAGACAATGAATTACTGACCCGTTTGTAAAGGATGGGCTAAACCTTTCACTACTGCTGCAGCACTGAACACGCAACACTCAGGAGGCAGAGCTAGGCAGATCTCGGTGAGTCCAAGGCCAGTCAGGGCTACAGAATGAGACTCAAAGTTCTTCAGGCACAGGGAATGAGCCTTTAGAAAGCCTAGATGGTGGTTAAATAGAAATCCCCCACCTGATGCTCAAGTATAGTGATGCTGAAGGTAGAGAGGGGCTGGGGAACAGGAGGCTATAGGAGAAAGGGATTATGGAATACAGCATTTATGTATTCTCGAAATTTTTCATTAAAAAAGAAGGAAAGGGCTGGGGTAAGCCCAGCTGTGGGAGAGCCTTTAACCCACAGTATGTGAGGCCCCGGGTTTCCTCTCTAGTACTGCCCCACCCCACCTACAAAAAGGCAGGGGAAACAAAGGAAACCAAATTCAGGTAAGATTCCCTGCCTTTATCAAAAATGATAAAATGTTGGTACTAGGAAGCAGAGATGACTCAGGTGCTAAGAACATGCACTGCTCTTCTGGAAGACCCAAGTTTGGTTCCTAGCACTCACATGCTCACATGAGGTGGCTTAAAAGCATTCGTAACTCCAGTTTAAGAGAATGCAAAGCCCTTCTCTGGAATTCATGGACACACTGTACTCTTGTACCCATTCCTATGGAGAAATACACATAATTAAAAGTGTTGCTAACGTTGGTGCTAGCATACTTACTTAATTCACACGTGTGCATCCTAATACAGTAGCCTCTGAAAGCTGCCTAAGAAGACAGCCTCAACAGATGTGGCTACAGCTATAGCTGCACGCTGCCATATTCAACTGAAGCATTTTCCCAGATAAGCCAATGAGCACCCAAAAGGATACTCAACAGTTCTGGTTGGCAAAGAACGTCTGAGACCACTTGCCAAGAAATTAACTGGCAAAAAAATAAAAAATAAAAATAAAAATAAAAAGCAAAGGCTGAGTCAAACCTGAGGATTCCATGGACCTCAGTGAGAACAGAGGCATGGCAACTCTAACTTAGACTGGCAGTAACGCCAGTAGTGTCAAAGGAACGTGCGTGCCATTCCTCAACAAATCTAGTAATTCCCTGGATGAGTCCACATGCAAGGCTTTTTCTTGTTCAGTAAGGACAGTGATGTTCTTCCCTATGTTGCAAACACTTGACTAATAATGTACAGAGCACCAAGCAGTCATGCACACCATCACTAAATGAGTGAAATAATGAAAAACAATTCCACCATAGCAATGTTAAAAGAGTAGTTGTCGATTTGATAAGCACTGGGGCTTTCTTAGTATGTGCAACGCTCTCGGTTCCATTGCTATTACCACAAAAATAAGACTACAAGTTTTATGCCCTGAGGACTGCAAAGCACCACCGGAAGAGACGAGATCTAAAGTGGAAAACCCATCCTGTGTCCTTGGTTCTGGAAGGTAGTGGAGAGGTAGCCCCATTAGCCATCCATACGGCACTCTCCTGTCCCCCTCAGCCTTTGTGGAGTGCATTTGCCTTACACTCTACTGCAAGATCAGCAAGACAGACAGCCTCACAGGGAGAGCTGCTGCAGGTCCGGTTCAAGCGCACCCTGGTGGGCAAGCGCAGTACTAGCCGTCAGCCCTTCCTGGAGCTCGACTGCTGTGTCCGTCACTGCCCCCTGGTGGGCAAGCGCAGCACTAGCCGCCAGCCCTTCCTGGAGCTCCGCCACTACTGTGTCCCCCTCACTGTCCCACACATCCCAGCACTTTTTTCTTCCACCAACTTAGCAGCAACAGGCGAAGTCACTGGTTCTCCTGTCGACTGACAGCCCAGGGGGACGGTGATGAAATCTGGTTGAGCAGGGAGTTCCACAAGTATATGGCACCACTCTTGGGCCTCAACAACAGCTGGCAAAGTTCCGTGTATGGGACACCAGCATCCGGGAGGAGTTTGGAACTCAAGGATTGACTGCTATATGCAAGTCACGTGACAAAAGCTATGCTGTGTGCCATAGTGTCTGATGTAACGTCAAGAGTTACAAGAACGTGTCAAACTGTCACAGAGATCTGGTACAGGTGTGTGAAAACATCGCTGTTGTGTGATAACAAAATCAATGTTAAGGACAGAAAAGCGAAGGCAAAACCTGCCCAGGATGGCCCAGATCATCTAAGATAAGGATGACAATATGAGAAAAGAGGAAACCGGAGCCCGAGTCTAGTTCCATAGAGGACTGCCTGGGATGTGGTCAGCTCAGCACCGCTTAGCCATCACTCAGCTAAGCAGACAGGTGCTCACTCAGATCTGCGTGCTGACGAGGATGGGTGGGCTTCAGAGTGAATGTGACACTTAAAAACACACGTTCAGAGCTCACTTTGTAGACCAGGCCGGCCTCAAACTCACAGAGATCGGCCAGCCTATGCCTCCGGAGGACTGGGATTAAAGGCTTATGTTACCATCGCCTTGCTTCATGCCTTTAAATTGTTTTCTAAAAGATTTTTTTTTTTATGTGTATGAGTCTGCATGTATGTATAATTGTATGCATTTACATCCGAACACCATGTGCATGCCTCCTGGTGATTGTAAAGGCTAAAAGAGGCCACCAGATCCCCTGGAATTGGAGTTACACATGTGAGCTGTTGTGTGGGTTCTGGGTCCGCTGCCTTCGTCCTTCCATAATTTCAACAGCCCTGCTTAGCTCACGCCCTCTGGTCCAGAATGCCTCAAAAGTATCAAAGCATGACTTTCTAATTTCACGCAATTAAATCATCCGGAAGGCTATTCTGGGGAATCCTATGTCCAGCGAGCACTCAGGTCTACAAGCAGTGGCCGCTACACCTTCCAGGCGCTCAGTCTTGGCTGCTGCGGTGCACCGGGCATTCTAGCGCTTTATCTTCCACCAACTTTGCGGCGATAGGTGAAATCACTGGTCCTTCTGTCACTAGTGACAGCCCAGGGAGGTGGGCTCCCAGGGAACCGTGCCAGTAGCACCCAGACCACTCGTACAGGGCGTCGCGCGCTTTGCGGGCGGCCGGTTAGATGGGACCGGCTGCGCGGTGGCCCAACTTAGACTGTCTCCAGCTCCGCCCCACTGCCACCTGACCCCGCATGACCAATCAACCAGTCAGGGGCGGAGGCAGGGCCCGTGCGGCTCTCAGATTGGCCGGAGCGCGACGCGCAGCCAATGCGGATACCCGGGGACCCGAGGCTCCGCCCCATCAGAGACTTCGGGGCGCTCGGGTTTGGGGTGACCAGCCAGCGATCAGGGGGATGGACGCGGCGCGGAATGGCGCGCAGGGCAGTGTGGAGAGCCCGCCGGACAGGTGCGCTCCTCCGGGGAGCCCGCAGGGCCTGGGGACACTTGGGGGACCTCAGTGAGGGTATGGTGAAGCGGGAGGAAGGAGTCCCAGGGACACGCAGAAGCGTCCGGCCACACGACCCGGGAGAGAACAGGCTACCACCGAAGCTGAGGGCAGAGGGGGCCCGTGGGTGACAACTGTGCCGAGTGTGGCCGCCTCACCCTCCGGTGTTTCGGGCTCTTTCTCAGGGAATGGGGTCTTGGAAGCTGGAGCTGGCAGCAGAATCGCGATTATCTGCATTTTACAAGAATCACTGCTGCTTAGAGACTAGGGCAGCATGGCTGTGGGACGGGGGGAACTTTAGGGACGATCTCCAAGGCCCATTTGACCGCCCCGAGGTGAAAAATGGACTTTGGGGAAGGAGCCCTAAGGGCACCAGGACGGTGGGGGAGACCTATATCCTCTTGCTGTCCACTGGGCTGTGGAACCTCCTCCCCTGGCGCGCAAGGCGCGGGGGTGGTGTGCGGGTCCCTGGTTCAGCCTTCTCCCATTCAGGAATGTGTCATACCAGAAGCCTCCTCTCCACCCCCATCTCACTTTTTTTTTTTTTTTAATTTCTCTTTTCTCTTTTTTCCTGCCCCTCCTCCACCTCAGCCCCACAAGGCCTCGCTATGTAGTCCAGGCTACTCTTGCCTCCTCCCACCTGGGTTACAGGTTTACCCTCTCGGTTTTTT